>NW_025970181.1:0-12758 GCF_021869965.1 Rhincodon typus | reverse complement strand
GAGAGAGAGAGAGAGAGACACAGAGACACAGAGAGTATAACATTCTCGAACAAAGGACACCACCCCTCTTCCTCCTGACAGTGGGAGATGAAGCCAATTTTGCACAGTCCCAGGGTGTGCCCTCCTGTTCCCAGCTCTGTCACATCACCCCACTGCCACGCCTCCCCAGACCGAGTGCATAGACCATTAAAACCCTCATCCTGACTATTGTTATCACCAGACTCTACTCTCCCAGGGCAGTCCCAGCTGCTTCATCGTCATAGAAACCTACAGTATGGAAGCAGGCCATTCAGCCCATTTAGTCTATACTGACCCTCTAAAGAGCATCCCACCCAGACACCCTCCCATCCTTTCCCTGTAACCCTGTGTGTAATTTACTATGGCCAATCACCTAACCTGCACATCTTTGGACTGTGGGAGGAAACCCACACAGAAGGGGGAGAACATGCAATCATTGACTTCAGGAAGAAAGGAGGCAGACTTGCCCCTATCTACATCAATGGAGCTGAGGTGGAGAGGTTTAAGAATGTCAAGTTCCAAGGAGGAACAATAACCTACAATCTATCCTGGACCTCACACGTAGATACAATGGTCAAGAAGGCACAACAACGCTTCTTATTCCTCAGGTGGCTTAGAAAATTTGGCATGTCCCTAAGGACCCTCACCAACTTTTACAGATGCACCATAGAAAGCATTCTATCTAGGTGCAAAACAATCTGGTATGTCAACTGCTTTGCCCAGGACTGTAAGAAACTACAGAAAGTTGTGTGCACAGCCCAGTCCATCAGAGAAGCCAACCTCCATCCATGGACTTCATTTATACTTCACATTACCACTGAGCCCACTGACCCATTACTGACCTCCTGTCAAACAACAGCTTTCCAAGAGCTTGCCAATTGGATGCAAAATTGGCTTAATGGTAGGAGACAGAGAGGAAGGATTGTCTTTTCAGACGGGAGGCTTGTGACCAGCAGTGTTTCTCAGGGATCAGTGCTGGGTCCACTGCTGTTCATCACTTATTTAAATGATTTGAATGAAAATTTAGGAAGCATGGTTAGTAAATTTATGGATGACACCAAAATTGTAGATGGTGAAGAAGGTTATCTAAGAGTACAAAAGATCAATTGGGCTGATGGACAGAGGAATGGCAGATGGAGTTTAATTTGGATAAATGCAGGCATTGCATTTTGGTAAGATGAACAAGGGCAGGACTTACACAGTTAATGGTAAGACCCTTAAGAGTGTTATTGAACAGAGAGACCTAAGGGTTCAGGTTCATAGTTCCTGAAAAGTTGCATCACAGATAGACATGGTGGTTAAGAAGGCGTTTAGCATGCTTGTCTTCATGGCTCAGGCCATTAAGTATAGGAATTGGGATATCATGTTGCAGTTATACAGGACGTTGTTTAGGCCACTTCGGAGTACAGCCCTGGTTGCCCTGCTGTAGGAAGGATACCATTAAATTGGAAAGTGTTCAGAAGAGATTTACCAGGATGTGGCTGGGGCTGGAGGGTGTGAGTTATAAGGAGAGGCTGGGTAAGCTGGGACATTTTCCACTGGAGCATGGGAGGCTAAGGGATGACCTTATAGAGGTTTATAAAATCATGACGGACATAGACAATGTGAATCGTAAATATTCTTTCCCTATGGTAGAGAATTTCAAAACTAGAGGGCGTAATTTTAAGGTGAGAGGAGAAAGATTTAAAAGGGATCTGAGGGGAAACTTTTTCACACAGGATGAGTCGTATGTGGAATGAACTGCCGGAGGAAGTAGTAGATGTAGGTATAGTTACAACATTTAAAATACATTTGGACAGCTCCATGAATAGGAAAGATTTATAGGGATATAGGCCAAACACAGGCAAATGGGACTAGCTTAGTTTGGGAAACTTGATCAGCATGGACAAGTTGGACTGAAAGGTCTGTTTCCATGCTGTATGACTCTAGTTGCCCATCACTAATTGCCCTCAAGGATCTCATGGTGAACTGACTTTTTCAACCACTGCATCTTCGGGGTGTAGGACCACCTATGGTGATATGAAGAAGGGAATTCTATGAGTTTGACTCAGTGACAGTAAAGAATTGATATGGTTCAAAGTCAGGATTTTTGTGGATTGGAGGGAAGCTTGTAGATGCTGGTGTTCCCATGTGTTTGCTGCCCTTGCCCTTCTAGATGGTAGAGGTTATGGGTTTGGAAAATGCTGTCAAAGAGCCTGGGTGGATTACTCCAATATATTTTGTGGATTGTTTACATTGCTGCTTTGTCCTGGATGATATGAAGCTTCTTCAATGTTGTTGGAGTTGCACCCATCCTGTCAAATGGAGAATGTTCCAACATACTCCTGACTTGTGCCTTGTAGATACAGGTACTGGGAGGTGAGTTACTTACTACAAAATTCCTGGCCTGCAACCTGCTCTGATAGAGTCCCTGCAGTGTGGAAGTAGGCCATTCAGCCCATCAAATTCACACCAACCCTCTAATGAGCACCTCATCCACACCTATCCCTGTAACCCTGCATTTCCCATGGCTAATCTAACCTGCACATTTTTAGACTGTGGGAGGAAACCAGAGCAACCAGAGGAAATGCACACAGACACAAAGAGAATGTGCAAACTCCACACAGGCAGCTACCTGAGGACGGGATCAAACTTGGCTCCCTGGAACTGTGAGGCAGCGATGCTAATCACTGAGCCACTGTGCTATCCTATCCAGTTCAGTTTCTGGTCAATGATAATTGAGCTGCATTTCAATCATAAATTTGAGCATAGGATGAAGTTTGTTAAGTTGTGTAAAGAGATGGTGATGGGACCCAGGGAGATACTGAGATCAGTCTGAGACGGGTACATTTGGAAAAAGGAGTAAGTCAAACAGACAGGGCAGGCAGGAACAAAGTAGAGAACGAGGTAAAACTGATGAATTAAACTGCATTTATTTCAATGTGAGAGGCCTAACAGATGAGGCAGATGAACTTAAGGTGTGGTTAGGAATGTGGGACAGCGATATCATGGCAATTACAGAGACGTGGCTCAAGGATGGACAGGACTAGTAGCTTAATGTTCCAGGTATAGATGTTATAGGATGTTATTAGAAGGATAAAAAAAAGCAAAAGAGTAGGGGGAGTGGTGTTTTTGGTTAGGGATAATGTTATAGCTGTATTTAGGGAGGATATTCCTGGGAATACGTCCAGGAAAGTTATTTAGGTGGAACTGAGAAATAAGAAAGGGATGACCACCTTAATGGGATTGTACTATAGAACCCCCAATAGTCAGCGGGAAACTGAGGAACAAATTTGTAAGGAAATCTGTTATCCATAAGAATAATAGGGTGAATGAGTAGGGGATTTTAACTTGCCAAACATTGACTTGGACTGCCATAGTGTTAAAGGTTTGGATGGAGAGGAATTTAAGTGTGTACAAAAAAATGTTCAGATTCAGTATCTTGATGTAGCCATGAGAGAAGATCCAAAACTTGACCTACTCTTGGGAAATAAGGCAGGACTGGTGACTGAGGTATCATTGGGGGAGTACTTTGGGGCCAGTGACCATAATTCTCTTAGTTTTAAAATAGTGATGGAAAAAAGATAGACTGGATCTAAAAGTTAAAGTTCTAAATTGCAGGAAGGCCAATTTTGATGGTATTAGGCAAGAACTTTTAAAAGTTGATTTGAGGTGGATGTTCCCAATTAAAGGGATAGCTAGAAAATGAGAAGCCTTCAAAAATGAGATGAGTGTCCAGAGACAGTGTGTTTCTGTTAGGGTGAAGGGGAAGGCTGGTAGGTGTAGGGAATGCTGGACGATGAGAGAAATTAAGGTTTTGGTCAAGAATAAGAAGGAAGCCTATGTCAGGTATATACAGTAGAAATTGAGTGACTCCCTAGAAAAGTATAAAGACAATAGGAGGATACTTAAGAGGGAAATCAGAACGGCAAAAAGGGGACATGAGATAGCTTTGGCAAATAGGGGTAAGGTGAATCCAAATGGATTCTCTAAATACATTAAGGACAAAAGAGTAACTGGGGAAAGAATAGGGTCCCTTAACGATCAGCAAGGCCACCTATGTTTGGGACCGCAGGAAATGCGGGAGATACTAAACGAGTATTTTGCATCAGTGATTACTGTAGACATATTAGAGAGGGAGAGGTGCTGGATGTCTTAAATGCATGAAAGTGGATAAATCCCTGGGACCTGATCAGGTGTGTCCTAGAACTTTGTGGGAAGTTAGGAAAGTGATTGCTGGGCCCTTGCTGCAATATTTGTATCATTGATAACCATAGGCAAGATGCCAGAAGACTAAGGTTGGCTAACCTGGTGCTACTGTTTAAGAAAGATGGTAAGGTAATGTCAGGGAACAATAGATCAGTGAGCCTGACATCAATGGTGGGCAAGTTGTTGGAGGGAATCCTGAGGGACCGGATTTACTCATATTTGAAAAGGCAAGGACTGATCAGGGATAATCAACACGGCTTTGTGCATGGGAAATTGTGTCTCATGAACTCAATCGAGTTTTTTTGAAGAAGTAATGAAGAGGATTGATGAAGGTAGAGCAGTGGGCGTGATCTATATGGACTTCAGTAAGGCGTTCAACAAGGTTCCTCATGGTAGACTGGTTGGCAAGGTTAGATCACCCGGAATAGAGGGAGAACTAGCTATTTGGATGTAGAACTAGCTTGAAGGTAGAAGACAGAGGGTGGTGGTGAAAGGTTGCTTTTCAGAAAGGGCGTCTGTGACCAGTGGTGTGCCACAAGGTTTGGTGCTGGGTCCACTGTTTTTCATCATTTATGTAAATAATTTGGATGTGAACGGAGAAAGTATGGTTAGTAAGAAGACACCAAACTTGGAGGTGTAGTGGACAGCGAAGAAAGTTACCTCCGAGTACAACGGGATCTTGATCCAATCGGCCAATGGCTGAGGAGTGGCAGATGGATTTTAATTTAGATAAATGTGACATGCTGCATTTTGGAAAGGCAAATCAGGGCAGGACTTCTACACGTAATAGTAAGTTGGGGAGTGTTGCTTAACAAAGAGACCTTGGAGTGCAGGTTCATATTTCCTTGAAAGTGGAGTTGCAGGTGGGTAGGATAGTGAAGAAGGCGTTTGGTATGTTTGTCTTTATTGGTCAGTGAATTGAGTATAGGAGTTGAGAGCTCATGTTGTGGCTGTACAGGACATTGGTTTGGCCACTGTTGGAATACTGTGTGCAACTGTGGTCTCCCTGCTGTAGGAAGGATGTTGTGAAACTTGAAAGGATTCAGAAAAGATTTACAAGGATGTTGACAGGGTTGAAGGGTTTGAGCTATGGGGAGAGGCTGAATAGACTGGGGTTATTTTCCCTGGAGTGTCAGAGCCTGAAGGGTGACCTTATAGAGGTTTATAAAATCGTGAGGGGCATGGATAAGGTAAATAGACAAGATCTTCGGGGTGGGGGAGTCCAACCTAGATGGCATAGGTTAAAGGTGAGAGGGGAAAAATTTAAAAGGGACCTAAGGGGCAACATTTTCCACACAGACAGTGCTGCATGTATGAGTAAGCTGCCAGAGGAAGTGGTGGAGACTGGTACAATTACAACATTTAAAAGGCATCTGTATGGATGTATGAATAGGAAGGGTGTAGGGGGGTATAGGCAAATGCTGGCTAAGGGTACACCAGAAAATATCTTAAGATAATCAGTTGGGCTTACAGGGTGTTGTATTTGGGTATGCTAAAGCTACTTGTGTTCACAGACAGAACCCTAGTTTATTCAGGTAAAAGGAACTTTTACATGCATTTCATCTTTTTCTTGAATAAAATTGCCAATCTCTACTGCATACCTTGGCAACACCCTGACCAATCAGAGTCTGCCTGCCTGAGTATTAAGATTGACCGTTCTTGCTACACTGTCATGCCAATGATGGCCCAACCAGTCAGTACCCTTTTCTCATGCTGTACAAAGTTGTGTCTCTTTTTTCAAGTTCCTTTCATGTCATAATCTGCATGAGTACAAGGCATCTTGTTTTCTTTTAACAAGTATAAATTCTGTTCTACTAATCAATTATTTGTGCTATGATTTCCTTTTCCTCTGATTCCCGTTGACTCCAATTTGTTAAAGCTCCTTGGTTTTACGCATATTCAAATACTGTGTTGGCGGTGAGGGCAGTCACCCTCACCTTAGTCTGAAGTTCAGCTGTTTGTCCAATATATAGACCAAAGATGTAATGAGATCAGGAACTGAGTGGTCCTGGTGGAACTAAATCTGAACATCAGTGAGCAGGTTATTGATGAGTTGTTATGTCTTCACTTAAAAGAGACATTTATTACAAGTATTCATTTTATTTATGTAAATAGCTCACAAATGGTTCAGTTCATTTGGGTCATAATCATATGAAACGTTAGCCCACAGCACCCCTACAAGTTCATGCAGACCATGTGCTAGACTGGGAACTGGAGACAGAATGCTGTGTTCAGAAGAATGCAATTTTTTCACATGACGGGTTTTGGATTGTTTTCTAGGACATTTCATTATTTGAAATGCCTCTCTGCAGTCAAAGTTTACAGAACTTGTTAGGCTGTGCCTCTTAGCCTGATCTCCTGGTAGGTCACGATGGGTCCCGGCCTCGTCTCTCGGCAGCTCATAGCAGGTCCCGGCCTGGTCTCTTGGAGGGTCCTGGCCTGGTCTCTCGGTGCCACATGATGGGTCCCGGCCTGGTCCCTCAGCAGCTTGTGGTGGGTCCCAGCTTGGTCTCTTGGTGGCACATGGTGGGTCCCAGCCTGGTCTCTCGATGCCACGTGACGGGACCCAGCCAGGTCTCTCAGCAGCTCATGGCAGGTTCCCGCCTGGTCTCTTGGTGGCTCATGGTGGGACCAGGCCTGGTTTCTCAGCAGCTTGTGGCAGGTTTTGGCCTGGTCTCTTGGCCGCTTGTGGCAGTGTCTCAGCTCGGTGTGTGAGTGGATCCTGCTCTTCACGTTCCCAAGGCACTAGGGAGATCAGAGAAGTGGCAGTTTCAGCAGTAGTGACGGTATCTGCAGCTGCAGTGTCGATAACAGACAGCAGAGTGAGATAAGTGGATGACTCAATCAAAAACTGTTGAACCTTTAACTTACTACTTTATTTTCCTAGTTTAAATTATAAAAGACTTTAATGTAAATTATTACCTATTTCTTTATTTTTCTACTAGTCTATGAGGTAATGCTTAACTTTTTAACTTCTGTTTCTCTTACTACTTTTTGTACCGAGGTATCTTGGTACCCAAGATGACACAATGTGTGGAAACATTATATTACACTCCTGTACTTCTGTACTTGAGTACACGTGACAATAAAATCTAAAATCTAAATCTAAAACTAGATCTAAATCATTAAAAGAGCTATTCCCCTTTCTCAGCCCTTCAGCCAGTACAGTTTTTTACGCCATGTGTTTTTCATTAAGGATATCTTCACTGAAATATGTCGCCTCCTAAAGCCACAATGACATGATAGAGCAGGGCAATAACAACATTACCACTGGCTGTGTAGGTGAACATAGTCCTGAACTCTTGCACGTCTAACTCCTTCCAGATTGCAGCTGGAGAAATTTACAGCATCTCACGTTTGCCATCACTGTTGTGTGGCAGAGTTCACTGACACTCTATTCATTGCTTACTAACATTTTTCTTCCTTGTTTACCGGAGAGAGGCAGGTGGAATAAGCATGTAGCTTTGATAGATCTATATGCTTTCCTCTCGTGCAGGGTTTCATTGACAATTGTACGTGATTGGTTACTGCTGTACATGAGTTCTGTTCCACACCAGAGCTAAAAGAGATCCCACTTCAGTGACCAACTGGTGTGTGATCATTGGCAGTGGATCATTCACTTCAGTGCTTGCTATCCTGCCATGTTCACGGTGCCTTCATTCTGTAGCAGTTCGCTGTTGTACTGTATTTAAGCGACCACAACAAAGTAAAGAGCTGCGAGGCATTAAGGACTATCCATTTGCCAAATATGTGATGCCTCTAAAGTGTAACCCATGCATTTACATGCAGCATGCACATAACATAAACTGCACATCAACAAGAAAGGTAATGTTTTTGCTTTCTGGAGCTTTCTAGAGCAGCTCCGCATTTCTTTCCATCATGAACCAAAAGCTTTAGCATCCAGTTATACAGTGAATTGCTGCAAGAAGGTGGAGGAAGAAGAGAGCAGACAGTCTATCCAGTCCTCTTCAGGATGAGCTGTCTGCAAGAAACCTATGAGCTTGACACAAGTAGTTGCAATGCTCATTCCCCTTTCAGCAACATACCTCATCTTGCCTTTGTTACTAACCATCCTGTCTTTTACTTGGTCGCATGCAAAAATAAAAGCCACCATAAAATATACATTCCAAACCACATTTATTTATAAAATAATTGCAAATGCAAAAGTCAACTAATCGTGCTTGTTTATTCCCTTAATGCCTGTCTACTCTATGCTGACCCATGCCCACAGTATGGCTAATGGAAGGCTGTTGACTTTCCGTATAAGACTGCAGATGTCCTAGGAGGACAACCTGGAACAGCTCTGGATCTAGAAAGCCTTGCTGTAGACTATAATATATCAGCATGGGAAATGACAGTCTGAATTTGTTCAATATCAGCCAACAGAGACAATGGAACAGCAGGGTAGGAACATGAATACTTTGAATGCTATATTTCTGAATACCCTCCTGTATGCCAATTCCCAAAGCAGGCCCCCAGCAATCCTTGTATGCATTGCTGCAAAATGCTGCAAGTACCATTGCAGACTGTATTCCAGAGCCATGATTGCTGCAATCTGAGCTTCCATGTAAGTAAGGCAGTGTTGGATGATTGCTGTCTTAGTTTCCAATGCAGCATTCAGACTTGTGCTGTGCAGCAATGGACCCTGAGGCATTAGACATAAGATGCTGCATCTTTGTTGAATCTGCAAGTCTTCTGATGTTGGCACTCACTTTCATGCTGGAGAGGATGAGCTTCCACCTCTGCACAAAGCCCTATATTATTTTGGTGTTGGACTGTTTCATTCTCATTGATATTGACCACAGGCATTCTGGCAAGCTTCCCAATGCACAAAGCACTTAGATGCACATACCCATTCAGTGTTATGGAGTCATAGAGACATACAGAATGAAACAGACCTTTCAGTCCAACTAGTCCATGCCAACTATGTTCCTAAACTAAACTAGTTCCACCTGCCTGCGTTTAGCCCATATGTCTCCGAACCTTTCCTATTCATGAACCTAACCAAATACCTTTTAAATGTTGTAACTGTACCTGCACCCACCACTTTCTCCGTCAGTTCATTCCACACATAAGCTACTCTCTGTGTGAAAAATGTTGCCCTTTTTAAATCTTTCTCCTCTCACCTTAAATAAATTCCCTCTAGTTTTGAACTCCTCCACCTTCGGGAAAAGATTCTTGTCATTCACCTTATTCATGACCCTCATGATTTTATAAACCTCCTACACTCCAGTGAAATAAAGTCCCAGTCTTTCTAGTTTATTTTTATGTCTCAAATCCTCTACTCCCAGCAACATTCTGGTAAATCTTTTCTGAACCCTCTCCAGTTTAACAATATCCTTCCTATAGCAGAGCAACCAGAATCTGGCATGCTGCCACTTGTGCTACACTTTGCCCTTACTTTGGCTGCAGGACTCCTGTTTGGTCCAGATCTCATTCTCCTCTAAAATATGTTTTTCATCAGTACCTGAACTGGTGGCTGCAAGCATAATATTGAATGACTGTGTGTCTTGTTAGTATTTCTCCAATGCCTGGTCATGCTGCAGTTCTCGGTTATCTGAAAGAAGAAAGACAAAAGGGTAGGGTGATTGCACAGATGGTGGTTGGAGGAAGGAAAAGGTGTTTGCTCACAATACTTGGCACCTTCTAAATCAGCAGTGTGTGCGACATAAGCAGAACTGGGATGTGAGTGAGATTACATATGAGGATATAATTACCATTGATGTCACCATCTCCACTGTCTATATCAATATATATATATCCCAATAATAGTTAGCATCATGTCCCCCATTGGAGTCATGGCATACATGTGGCCTTTGCCCTTCTGGTTAGTTTCCGATGCCTCAGCTGTCTGCCATCTTGGCTTATAAGAGAGAGGGAAATATTGTCAGTCAGTATTACACAATCTCTTTAGGTGATATGCCTGTCATGATTGAATGGCTGATAATCTGTAGAAGCTGTGCAAAGTGGGAGTATGGATTGCAGCACTGTTTAGTGCGGTTTGCAGCAGCCCTACTTATGTGAGGGTGTGGTGAAATTCTGATTGATAGAAGTTGTTGGTAGGTGAGTAATCAGGGTGTGGTGAATTAAGCTCATGGTGCAGTTGCTAGGAAATGGCAGTTGAAGATGCATTCACTGACCTTGGCCACTCTTGTGAGGTCATTGAACTTTTTCTAGCACTATATTCAAGCCTTTAGGATTTAACTCCTATCATTGACTCTACAGCTATTTGCTCCTATTCTGAGTTTGCATCTGGAGAATCTCCTGTCAGTATAGGATGCCTCTCTTCTTTTCCACTTCTTCATCCAAGGCTTCCAGTGCACATCTGAAACCTTAGAGCCCAGACCCTCCCATGTTTTGCCATTATTCAATGTATTCCAGGTCAAATTCACTTGCTGCATGACTGTCAGGACCTGTTCCAGCTACAGTGCACCTTCCCTTTAAGAATTGCAGGCAAGCTCTAAACAGAGCAGTTAACTTTAACTGCTGTTAGCCATCCATAGAATAGGCCGTCTGCTTAAACCAGCAGCCAATCAACTGAAGAGTTTGTACAGGTTGGATACAGAAATTGTTTAAAACAAAGAGCAGCATACGCTGCCTATTGTACAGTCAATGGATATGGATTAATCACACCTCAAAATCCCCTCACATGTTTTGGGAAATGGTGGGATGTGATGCTTTCAAATTGAGCGTCCAGCAGTTTTGTTTGACCATTGTTTCTTTCTTGTGTGTTCGAAGTAACATAAGCAATGCAGTTATTAGAAAATACAAATACAATATCCCACAATAATTCACAATCCAACACAAACTAAGCAGTCTCTCGTAGCTAAAATAACTTGATTTGTTTAGATGTTGAGAGGTTCAAATGCAACACTCCCTTTTTCTGCTCTGTAGTTTTAAGTTTGTTCCTATAAGTCAGAGCTGTTTGATCACAGAACAAGTCAAGGGAGGAGCTTTTATTAAAACAGCCTGATGGTCATTGGTTAAAGTTGCCACTAACTGACACTAAGGGAATAAATGAATGTGGGACTCTCTTCCTGATCTGGGAGTTGATCTCACCAGCTTTAAGCATCAGCACCACTGCGATTTAATCTTACTCAATCTTACATATATTTCCAAAAGTTAGACAGATTATCTTTAATTGAAGCGATCTGATCCACAGTAATGGCTACAATAATGAGCCCATACTCATGGACAGAGGGTTTGGACTCTCCTGCTGGGGAAGGAAAGCCTAGGGCAGGGCTTACAGCTCACGAATCTTCAGGCAGGAACAAAGCTGAACCACGAATCCGGAGACCCATGAATGCCTTTATGGTTTGGGCTAAGGACGAGAGGAAAAAACTAGCAATCCAAAACCCTGACCTTCACAATGCAGAGCTCAGCAAAATGCTGGGTAAGTATATACAGAAACCTTTTTTCAAATCTGAATTTTAACTCAGATTAAGATGTGTATGTTAGAGCATATATATACTATTTATAGGTATTCTTAATTTTTTTTCTCAGTTTTGAGTTATAAGGTTGCCTGGCATAAATACAACAAAGCCATCTTAAGTATTTAAAGGTGAACTAAATACCAATTTTGTCACGAGGCAGATCTTTATTAGTCTGATTTACTTTCGTATCTGAAGGTATTAGCAAAAAGCATTTACTAAATGAATGTAGACACAAATGATTCTAAACTGACTACATCTAACTCAGCAAAAGCTGAAAATTTCTCTTTGATAATTAAAATTTCATCACCTACTTTGGTTTCTACAAAATAATGTTACATTTCCTAAAAATTATAGAGGTCAAATTAATTTGTTCTAAAATATATCTGAAATGTTAACATTTAACTTCTTGAAAGGACAGTTTCCATTTGAAAGAAAGATAACATATGTAATTATCTTTTTGTACAAACAAAAAGTGAAGTTATTCTAGAATCAGAATATATTAAAATACATCAAAAGTGCTAAATTTTGCTGGTCTTGGCACAGTATAATTGGTTAGAAAACATTATCAGTTTAATTTGCTCAGCAAAACTTAAATAAGGGCATTATGTTGATTATCTTTAAATTCAATTATTTCAACAAAATACTTGCTACTTTCCTGAAAACAGAACCAAAACATGAAACACTGAGGTAAGCATTTTTAATATCTAGTAAACATACGTAATCAGCAAACAATGATGAACTGTCTTGCTGTATTTGATGGCGAGCCACAAATTCAGTGCTCTCCACTCCCAGGTTATATTGATGTTGAAGAGATTTAGTTAATTAGTTAACAGTATTTGAATAATATCTTGATCATCCACTCAAATTAAACAAACATTGATATTATTTTCAAACATCTATAGCTGGTACGATATTTATAGCATATCCAAAGATAAATTTTAATTTTCGAATCATATCGTGACAACTTCCTTGCCCAATAATTTCAGACAGAATCTAGGTCATCTCAAAGAATGTCAAAGAATTAAACAGCTCAAAATATTGTTTCAAAGGTTCTAATATACAAAATAATAATGGAAAGAGATTTCTGAGGCAGGGAAAGTCTAACAGATGCAGAATTGA
>NW_025970180.1:11901-12761 GCF_021869965.1 Rhincodon typus | reverse complement strand
TGGGAGTGAGTCGCCCATTCTCCCCCCACTCCCTGTGGGATTGTGTATCCCGCTCTGTGAGGGTGCTGATACTAACATTGAGTGACTGCTGTGAAACTTGGTCTGGTGGGTAAATTGCGACCATTTCCGGAGTTGACACTGACCTTACCCTCTGGGGTCCCATGCTAATGGTTCCCTGTTTGAACAGGTTGTGCCTTTGTGAAGTTCCAGACGCATTTTGAAGCACAGGCTGCAATAGGCGCGCTGCATGGGAGCCGAACGTTACAGGTAGGACTCACAAGTGCAAGGGCAAGCCCCAGTGGAGCGGTGGAATCAGCAGAATAAGAAAGAGTTGCATTTATATAGTGCCTTTCCATGCCTCTGGACCTTGCCAAACGTGGACCTTAACTGCATGAGGGAACACAGTAGGATCCCACAAGAGCTTTGTATTTGTTACGAGATAGCCCATTCAACTGACATCCTTAGCCAAGAGGAGCATGTACAGTGGGAGTGAATGGGAAAGGGTTTGGGTCCATTGGGATTGTGTAGAGTGGGAGTGAATGGGAAGGGGTTTGGGTCCATTGGGATTGTGTAGAGTGGGAGTGAATGGGAAGGGGTTTGGGTCCATTGGGATTGTGTCGAGTGGGAGTGAATGGGAAGGGGTTTGGGTCCATTGGGATTGTGTACAATGGGAGTGAATGGGAAGGGGTTTGGGTCCATTGGGATTGTGTAGAGTGGGAGCGAATGGGAAGGGGTTTGGGTCCATTGGGATTGTGTACAATGGGAGTGAATGGGAAGGGGTTTGGGTCCATTGGGATTGTGTAGAGTGGGAGCGAATGGGAAGGGGTTTGGGTCCATTGGGATTGTGTACAATGGGAGTG
>NW_025970180.1:8384-11801 GCF_021869965.1 Rhincodon typus | reverse complement strand
TTGGGTCCGTTGGGATTGTGTACAGTGGGAGTGAATCGGAAGGGGTTGGATCCATTGAGTTTTGTTGTTTTCACTTGTTCAGTGTGACTGACATTGACCAGACAGGGCCCCGTAAGGAGTGATGGACTGTCCTGTTGGTAAATATTTTCACACTTCTGCATTTCCCATACAGGGGGCGTCGTCGAGCCTGGTGGTGAAGTTTGCAGACACTGACAAAGAGCGGACTCTCCGTCGGATGCAGCAGGTGGCGGGACAGTTGGGAATGTTCAGTCCGATGGCTGTGCAGTTCGGAGCCTACACTGCGTACACTCAGGTGGTATGTTCCCCATAACCAGCTCGTCACGGTGGCACTACCTCAGTACCACCCAGCCTCACCATCAGGGGGAGAGTGCCCTGAATTATTGGCAGCAATCTGTTTCTTCTCCACCCACTGCCCGATTTAACCTGAGACCCAGCGAACCATGGACGGCGTATGGCCAGGGGAAGACCCTTCGGCCTGGTGCGAGCGTGCTGGCTCTCTGCAAGACTGACACGCTAAATCCAACCCCTTCCCCACGCAATCCCCCATGGTCGTGTGTGTGTGTGTGTCCCCTCCTGTGTAAATGATCCAAGCTCCCTGCTGAAGTTGCTGTCCCGTGCTGTCCAACAGCCTGTTCTGGACCCTCAGTGTCTAAATGTATCTGCACACCTCGCCGTGAGGCTCTTACCTGGAATCAGATGGATCTGCATCCATCAACTGAGCTCATTTCACTCTCGGCACTGCTGTCAGTCTCTAGACTGCCCAGGCCCCTCTCTCCCCCTCTCCCATTGTCTCCCCTTCTCTCTCTCCCCCTCCCTTTCCCTGGGCTCCCACTTTCCACACACCATCCTCCCTGCCGGCCTTCTCCCCTACCCTGTCTCTCCCGCTCTCTCCCCTTGCCTCTGCCTCTCTCTCCCCAACTCTCTCTTTCCACCGCTCTCTCCCTCTCTTGCCCCTCTCCCCCTCTCTTGACCCTCTCCCCCTGCACCCTCCCATATCCCCCTACCCCCAGGCCGTGGTCCGGGGGCTGCATTTCTCTAACTCCCTGTTTCTCCTGCATCTCCCCAGCAGCTGATGCACCAACAAGCCGCTCTGATGGCTGCGGCACAGAGCACTTACCTGAACCCCATGGCCGCGGCTATACAAATGCAGCAGGTCCCGACCATCAACCCCAACAGTCTGCTTGCAAGCCCACTCACTTCCACATCAGGTGGGTCCAGCTCGAAACAATGGGCACAGGGTGGGGAGAAACCTGTGGGGGGGTGGAGAGTGTTCCCCTGTACCCTGGGGCTGGGGGGATGCCTGTATACCCTGCTGGGTGAGGGGCACTGGGGTTAAAGGTCAGTGTATCTTGCTGCGGGAGGGGCACTGGGGTTAAAGGTCTGTGTATCTTGCTGCGGGAGGGGCACTGGGGTTAAAGGTCTGTGGATCTTGCTGCGGGAGGGGCACTGGTGTAAAGGGGTGTCTCGGTGTATCAGGTCAGTCAGAACACTGTGCCCATGACCCATATGTCTCTGTTTCTTTCTCTCTCTCTCTCCCCCTCTCCCTTCCTTCCTGTCTCTTTTCCTTTCGCTGTTGATCTATCTCTCTATCTCTCTCTCCCTGGCTCTTTCTCTCTCTGTCTCTGTCGCTCTCTCTATCTCTCTCTCCCTCTGTCTCTCTCTTTCTGCCCCTCTGTGTCTCTGTCTCTCTGCCTAACTTCTCCAATCTCTCTTTCCCTTTGTCTGTCACCATATCTCTACTCTCTCCATTTTGCTATCTCTCTTTGCCTGCCTGTCTGTAACCACTCAGTTTGTTTCTCTGTCTGTCCCTATTTCTCTATTTCGCCATCAGTCTTTCTCTCTGTGTCTTTCTGCACGGGTGTCTCTGTCTGTCTCTCTCTACCTCTCTCTTCCTATTTCTCTGTTTCTATGTATCTCTCTTTGTATCTGGTTGTGTCTGTCCCTCTCGCTGTTTTTCTGTTTGTCTGCCTCTTTCTTTCTGTCTCGTGTGTGTGTGTGTGTGTGCGCGCGTGTGTGTATATATGTGTGTGTGAGAGAGAGTGTGTGTATGCATATGTATATTTGTGTGTCTGTGTCTATGTTATTCTCTCTGTAAACAGGCACCTGTCAATATTTACTGAGTGGTGTGGGGGTGAATCTGAAACTGTAATGTTGCAAAGGACCTGGTGCAGGTCTCCAGGCCCAGGAGACAGCAACAGTTAAATGAGACAGTTGTGCAGAACTTCATCTCATTTTGTCTTTCTGCCCTAAAGGTACCAGTACACCTCCAGTTATCCCAAGTGCCCCTGTACCAGCCATTGCTCCGCCACCCCTCACTGTGAATGGGTATAATCAGATCACAGCACAGACAAACGGGCAGACCACATCTGAAACTATCTACACAAATGGAGTTCATTCATACACAGGTACCTGGTTCAGTATTCACCGTGGCAACATATAGCTGGGTGCTGAGCAGGGAGGGAGGGGTGGCGCTGAGCGGGGAGGGAGGGGAGGTGCTGAGCGGGGAGGGGAGGTGCTGAGCGGGGAGGGAGGGGAGGGAGGGCGCTGAGCGGGGAGGGAGGGAGGGGGCTGAGCGGGGAGGGAGGGGGCTGAGCAGGGAGGGAGGGAGCAGTGAGGGAGGGAGCAGTGGGGAGGGTACTGAGGAGTTTCTGTTGAACGAATCCCAACGAGTAAGTGACTTAAAGGGATGTGTTGTTTGCATTTCTGTAGCACCGAGCCAGGCAGCTGCAGCGACCAGCATTGACCCCCTACAACAGGCTTACACAGGAATGCAACACTACACAGGTAACAAGCTTACTCCCCCTCCCCCCTCCCCGACCTCCAGGCCAGCTCATTCCCACTGCTCCAGCCCGGGTCACTCAGAACTAACCCCCAGTATTAGACATGGAGTCACAGTCAGTGTGTGCCAACCCAGACTGCGATACATGACAATTGCCCAAGAGGTGACTGTCTAAAGATGCAAGGATTATGTGAAACCTCTCTCTGGTGCACTGGAGCGTCACAGGAGGCCCCTCATTGGGAACATCAGCTCAAATCCAGTCTCTGCTGCTGTAGGTGTTGGGGAAGGCTGTATGTTTGCTGTCTCACAGGGGTCCCAGTAAATCTGACTGAATAACACCTACTGCAGTATTGTCTAACCCCGTGCTGTCCCTGTCCTGGGAGTGTTTGATGGGGGGGACAGTGTAGAGGGAGCTTTACTCTGTATCTAACCCCGTGCTGTCCCTGTCCTGGGAGTGTTTGATAGGGGGGAGACGTGTCGAGGGAGCTTTACTCTGTATCTAACCCCATGCCCTAGGAGCATTTGTTGGGGGGACAGTGTAGGGAGAGGTTTACTCTGTATCTAACCCCATGCTGTCCCTGTCCTGGAAGTGTTTGATGGGGGTGGTCGGCGTAGAG
>NW_025970180.1:6720-8374 GCF_021869965.1 Rhincodon typus | reverse complement strand
TGTATCTAACCCCGTGCTGTCCCTGTCCTGGGAGTGTTTGATGGGGGTGGTCGGCATAGAGGGAGTTTTACACTCTATCTAACCCCGTGCTGTCCCTGTCCTGGAAGTGTTTGATGGGGGTGGTCGGTGTAGAGGGAGCTTTACACTCTATCTAACCGCATGCCCTGGGAGTGCTGTTGAAAATAATTAAATTCCTAACGTGCTGAGTGAAGCTGACAGTGACAACGTCACACAGGCAGCAACATATCACCCAAAACGTGTGTCCCTGTTTATTCTTCAATCTTCTCTGTTAAACAGCTGCATACCCAGCCACTTATGGGGTTGTAAGCCCGGCATTTCCACAGCAACCAGCCCTGGTATCTCAGCAACAGCAGCGAGAAGGTAAGTGGCATATTCAGTGTTAGGCACAGTACTGAGGCCGGGGCATGGGAGGTTCTGAGGGTGAGGTGGGGGTGGGTGGGTAGGGGGGGGGGGGGGTGGGGGGTGGGGGGGGGGGGGGGGGCGTCGCTCAGTCCTGCAGGGTGTGTCTGTGAGGCTGGAAGTCTGCTCAAACTCCTGTTCCTGCAGAGTCTGAACTGACTGGGAGCCTGTGGGTGGGAAGGGAGGAGGGCGATAGTAGTGGAGGGGGGGAAGAGAGAGGTCCACCCAGGTTAAAGGGACGTGATGGCCTAGTGGTGTTATTCGCTGGCCTATAAACCCAGAGACCCAGGTAATGTTCTGGGGACCCAGGTTCAAATCCCGCCATGGCAGATGGTGGAAATTGAATTCGATAGAACTCTGGAATTAAAAGTCCATTGCTGATTTTCGGAAAAACTTATCTGGGTCATTAATGTCCTTCAGAGAAGGAAACTGCCATCCTTACTTGGTCTGGCCTACATGTGACTGCAGACCCACAGCAACATGGTTGACTCTTAATTGGGGACAATAAATACTGGCCTGGCCAGTGACACCTACATCCTGCAAATGAATAAAAGAAAAGGCAAAAGTTTGGGCTGCTCAGGCATGAGACAGACATGTACAGCGCTCCCCTCAGCACTGACCCTCCGACAGTGCCCACTCCCTCAGCACTGAGCCTCCGACAGTGCCTGCTCCCTCAGCACTGACCCTCCAACAGTGCCCGCTCCCTCAGCACTGACCTTCCGACAGTGCCCGCTCCCTCAGCGCTGACCCTCCGACAGTGTGGCGCTCCCCTCAGCACTGACCCTCCGACAGTGTGGCGCTCCCCTCAGCGCTGACCCTCCGACAGTGCCCGCTCCCTCAGCGCTGACCCTCCGACAGTGCGGCGCTCCCCTCAGCGCTGACCCTCCGACAGTGCCCGGTCCCTCAGCACTGACCCTCCGACAGTGCCCGCTCCCTCAGCACTGACCCTCCGACAGTGCCCGCTCCCTCAGCGCTGACCATCCGACAGTGCCTGCTCCCTCAGTGCTGACCCTCTGACAGTGCCCGCTCCCTCAGCGCTGACCCTCTGACAGTGCCCCGTTCCCTCAGCGCTGACCCTCCGACAGTGCCCGCTCCCTCAGCGCTGACCCTCCGACAGTGCGGCGCTCCCCTCAGCGCTGACCCTCCGACAGTGCCCGGTCCCTCAGCACTGACCCTCCGACAGTGCCCGCTCCCTCAGCGCTGACCCTCCGACAGTGCCCGCTCCCTCAGCGCT
>NW_025970180.1:5246-6620 GCF_021869965.1 Rhincodon typus | reverse complement strand
TGACCCTCTGACAGTGCCCCGTTCCCTCGGCGCCGACCCTCCGACAGTGCCTGCTCCCTTAACATTGACCCTCTGACAGTGCCTGCTCCCTCAGCGCTGACCCTCTGACACTGCCAGGTCCTTCAGCACTGACCCTCCAACAGTGTCAGATGGAAGCAAATAGCAAGGGGAATTGAATGCAAGAGCATGGGGAGTTTATGCCTCCCTGAGGCTGTATCTGGGGGACTGTGTACTGGACTGGTCACTGTGCTTACAGAGGGATGGTGGGAGCAGTTGAACATATAACATAGAACAGTACAGCACAGTACAGGCTCTTCGGCCCATGATGTTGTGCCGAACTTTTACCCTAAAACTAAGGTCTATCTAACCTCCACCCCTACCTTATTCTATCATCCATATGCCTATCTAATAGCCGACTCCACTACCCTCTCCGGCAATGCATTCCACGCCCCGACCACTCTCTGAGTAAAGAACCTACCTCTGACGTCTTCCCTATATCTACCTCCACTCACTTTAAAACTATGCCCCCTCGTAATAGCTACCTCCACCCTAGGAAAAAGTCTCTGGCTGTCCACTCTATCTATACCTCTGATCATTTTGAGAGAGGGTTTACCAGACTAATCCCAGGAATGAGTAGATCGCGTCATCAGGAAAGGCTAAGGAGAGTTAGTGCTGTCTCCTGTAGAGTTTAGAAGGGTTGGAGGTGACTAAATTGAAATGTATAAGATCCTGAGGGGAGGTGGATGTGGAAAGGATGCTTCCCCTTGTGTGAGAGTCCAGAATGAGGGGACACTGTTTAAAAATAAGATGTTCATCTAGAACGTGATGAGGAACTGTTTTTGTCTGAGAGGATTATAAGTATTTGATATTGATCAAAGGGTGCAGAATCTGTGAATATCCCTGCTTTTATTGGTCTCACTGGTTTTACTGGTCTCACTGGATTCATTAGTTTTACTGGATTCATTAGTTTTACTGGTCATATTGGTCTTACTGGTCTCACTGGTTTTACTGGTCTCACTGGTTTTACTGGTCTCACTGGTCTTACTGGTCTAACTGGTCTTACTGGTCTCACTGGTCTCACTGGTCGTTTTTGGTATTTGTGCAGTGGCAGGGGTATTATATGGCTGTGGAATCTTGGGAAAGGGAGGACTAGGCCCCGGACTGGAGAGAGAGGAAGGGAGGGAGAAGAAGGGGAAAGGAGGAGGGAGACGGAGAAGGGTGGGGAAGGGGGAGAGGGGGAGGATGAGGGGTGGTTGCGGATTGGAAGGGAGGGAGAAGGAATGGGGTGGGACTAGAGGGGAGGGAGAGGGACAGGGAGAGGGGGAGTGAGAGGGGGGAATGTGCCTGGGTGGGAAGGAGGGGGAGAGGGGGAGA
>NW_025970180.1:3656-5146 GCF_021869965.1 Rhincodon typus | reverse complement strand
GGGGGGTGGTGGTTTGGGGGATAGTGGTTTGGGGGGACACGTGGATGTGAGCCACAGTCGTCAAAAAAAAACTCCATTTGGGCAACTCTGGAGAAACATCGTCAGGAGGAGAACAGGAGCAAAGAATGCGGACTACGTTTGGATCTGAAGGAGGAGGACACGAGGATGAGGTGGGGGAGAATGGTGGCGCCTTGGAGAGGGAGGTGGGGGGAAACGTGGAAGGGGTTTGGGTCCATTGAGATGCTGAGTGGCAGAGAGGCGGTGGACGGATGTGGCAGCACTCAACAAGATGGGCCGAACTACCCTTCCCATGCTGGGGGACTGCCATCGCCTCCTGCTGGCAGCATACATAATGGAGACCATCCAGGGCTAAGCTGATATTTATTAACGGTAGATATAATCACAACAGCAGCTTCTAAATGGACCATAATGCATTCCCTGCTCGCGTTACCCATGTCTCCAATGATGGTCGATTCATAGCCACTTGTATAAAGTCACTAATCGTCTGTGTACTGTAAACCCTCGGTGGTCAGATTTTGTGAAGTGATTTGGTGTCACCTCCTTGCTGCTATGACACTTTTTTGTTGCGGAGATGGTGTGGCAATTAAAAAACTGAATGGTTCATTTGTAAACCTTTCGTTCCATTGCTTCCATTTTTCTACTGAATTCCCCGTGGCAACGTGCGAGCGAATGGGAAGGGGTTTGGGTCCATTGGGATGGTGTACAGTGGGAGTGAATGGGAAGGGGTTTGGGTCAATTGGGATTGTGTAGAGTGGGAGTGAATGGGAAGGGGTTTGGGTCCATTGGGATTGTGTAGAGTGGGAGTGAATGGGAAGGGGTTTGGGTACCTTGGGATTGTGTAGAGTGGGAGTGAATGGGAAGGGGTTTGGGTCCATTGGGATTGTGTAGAGTGGGCGTGAATGGGAAGGGGTGTGGGTCCATTGGGATTGTGTAGAGTGGGAGTGAATGGGAAGGGGTGTGGGTCCATTGGGATTGTGTAGAGTGGGAGTGAATGGGAAGGGGTTTGGGTCCATTGGGATTGTGTAGAGTGGGAGTGAATGGGAAGGGGTTTGGGTCCATTGGGATTGTGTACAGTGCGAGCGAATGGGAAGGGGTTTGGGTCCATTGGGATTGTGTAGAGTGGGAGCGAATGGGAAGGGGTTTGAGTCCATTGGGATGGTGTACAGTGGGAGCGAATGGGAAGGGGTTTGGGTCCCTTGGGATTGTGTAGAGTGGGAGTGAATGGGACGGGGTTTGTGTCCATTGGGATTGTGTACAGTGGGAGTGAATGGGAAGGGGTTTGGGTCCATAGGGATTGTGTACAGTGCGAGCGAATGGGAAGGGGTTTGGGTCCATTGGGACTGTGTACAGTGGGAGCGAATGGGAAAGGGTTTGGGTCCCTTGGGATTGTGTAGAGTGGGAGTGAATGGGAAGGAGTTTGGTTCCATTGGGATTGTGTACAGTGGGAGTGAATGGGAAGGGGTTTGGGT
>NW_025970180.1:0-3556 GCF_021869965.1 Rhincodon typus | reverse complement strand
GTGGCCGTTCGGAGCCTGGAGCATGGCGTCAGCACCCACCCCTTCTACGGCTCGCGGGCGCACTTCCGGGAGACTGGATCCAACCCTGATGCCTCCCTGGTCATCCGGGAAGCGGCTCTGACCGACGGCGGGAAATTCCGATGCACCATCGTCACCTTCCCGACCGGAAACTTCGAGAAGGACACCTGGCTGACTGTCCTGGGTGAGCATCACCGGAGAGCGACGATCCGCCTTCCCCTTCCGTCCTCTCCCAATCCATCAAAACAATCCCCATCCCAACATGTGGAGCACTCGACGAGCCTGGGCCTAGTGCGGGACCCACAGCAGATTGAGAGGACCAGTACGGATTTGATGGGCCCAAGGGCCTCTTCTGCACTGCACGGTTCAACAATTGATCCTGTAACTTTCAGCTGAACCAAAAGAACAGGAACAGGCCACTGAGCCCCCTCGAGCCTGTACTGCCATTCAGTAGGACCACAGCTAATCTGTGGCCTACCTCCACGTGGCTGCTTTATATCCCTTGTTAAATAAAGATGTGTCGGGTCAGATTTAAATATAACAACCGAGGAAGAGCGTTCCAAACCACTGCTACCCTTTGTGTGTAGAAGTGCTCTCTAACATCCCTCGTGAGCGCTCTGAGTCTCATTCTTCGCTTATGACCCCGGTTCTACAATCTCCAACCAGTGGAAATACAGTCACAGAGCTGTACAGCACGAAACAGACCCTTCGGTCCAACCCGTCCGTGCCGACCCGATATCCTAAATTAATCTAGCCCCATTTGCCAGCATTTGGCCCATATCCCTCTAAACCCTTCCTATTCACATACCCATCCAGATGCCTTTTACATGTTGTAACTGTACCAGCCTCCACCACTTCCTCTGGCAGCTCATTCCATACACGCACCACCCTCTGTGTGAAAAAGTTGCCCCTCAGGTCCCTTTTAAATCTTTCCCCTCTCACCTTAAACCTATACCATTTAGTTTTGGACTCCCCCACCCTGGGGGAAAGGACCTTGTCTATTCACCCTATCCATGCCCCTCATGATTTTATAAACCTCTATAAGTTCACCCCCTCAGCCTCCGACGCTCCAGGGAAAATAGCCCCAGTCTATTCAGCCTCTCCCTATAGCTCACACCCTCCAGCCCTGGCAACATCCTTGTAAATCTTTTCTGAACCCTTTCAAGTTTCACAACATCCTTCCTATAGCAGGGAGACCGGAATTACACACAGTATTCCAAAAGTGGCCCTAACCAATGTCCTGTACAGCTGTAACATGACCCTCCCAACTCCTATACTCAATGCACTGACCAATAAAGGCCAGTGTCCCAAACACATCCTTCACTATCCTGTCTACCTGCGACTCCACTTTCATTGATCTCATTCCCCCTCGCTGATATCAAGTTAATTTTCCCGTTGTGACTGCAATTCCAAAACCATCAAGACCCTGGGGAGAGATCTGAGCTTGGGATGGGGGAGTGAAATGGTGAGTGCAGGGCTGTGTAAGTAGATGTAGATAACATGGCTATCAGAGCTCACCCAGACTTCCCCAATGGCCACTCGGCCCCTGGCAATTCAGCTTGGGAAACCCCAATTTGGGAAGCTCCCTCTCCCCATCAGAGTTCTACTGTTAACATCACATTGTCTCTTCCTTATTCTTCCCAACCCTGGGTCTCCATCTCCCTCCCCCTCACCCCCTCACTCTCTCACCCCCTTCCCCTCACTCCCTCACCCTCACTTCTTCACCCTCAACCCACAATTCCCTCTCCCTCAACTCACCTCCTTACTCCCTCAACTACTTTCTTCCTCACCCTCACCCCCTCACTCCCTCACACCCGCCCCCTTACTCCCTCACCACTCACCCTCACTTCCTCACCCTCACACTCCATGACTCCCTCAACCTCACCTCCTTACTCCCTCACCTACCTTCTCCCTCACCCTCACACCCTCACCTTGCCACTTCCTAACTCCCTCACCCCGACCCCCTCACACCTCATCCCTCACCCACTCACCATCTCACTCCCAACTCCTCACCCTCAAACACCAATTCCCTCACCTTCACCCACTCACACCCTCACATCCTCACTCCCTCACCACCTCGCTCCCTCACCTAACCCCACAACCCCTTCACTCTGAACCTCTCGCTCCCTTATCCTCATTATCAACCCCTCATGCTGACCCCTACTCCCTCTCCCTCAACCCCTCACTCTCAATGCCTCACACCCTCACCCTCAACCCCTATTTCCTTCACACTCACCCCACAATCCCTCACCCTCAAACCCTCATCCTCACCCCCTCAAACTCAAACCCCATTTCTTTCACACTCACCCCCCACTCCCTCACCCACACTCCCTCACCCTCATTCCCTCACCATCAACCCCTCAACTCCCTCAACCCCTCACCATCAACCCCCTCACCGTCAACCCCCTCACCTCACCTACCAATTCCCTCACCTTCAAACCTCAAATCTCCCCCCTCCTCTCTATCTGCTCCTCTTACGACCTCCTACCTCACTTTCTCCTTTCGTCTCTACTTCTCACTCACTTTTCCCTCTTCCTACTTCTTTTCTTCTCTCTCTCTCTCTCTCTCTACACCCATGTCTCGTTTCTCTTCCCCTCCATTGTGGTCCCCTTTCTTTTTCCTCCTCTTCCCTGCTACTCACTGTCTCCCTCCCTCTCTCCTCTCATTCCCTTCAAACCATACTCACCTCTCTTTCACTTTCCTGGATCTCTCTATCGTTCTCTCTCTCTCCCACTTGCTCAAAATCTTCTTCTTTTCATTCTGCCCATCTTAAACTCTCAATCACTCCTTTTCTTCTCCCTTTATTCTGTCTCCACCTTCCATTTGTCTTCCTCTCCCTCCTTCTTCTCTTGCACCCTCACTCTTTCCCACTCACCACCTTTCTGGATCCCTCCCTCTAACTGCCTCCATTTCTTTTCCTTTCTCTCTCTTTCTCATCTCTCTTCCCCCATCAACACCCCTCTGTACCTGTTCTTCCTTTCCTCTTTCTCCATCCGTCTATCACACACGCTGTCCCTCCCTCTCTCCAAACCTCCACCCCCACTCTCTCTCATCACACTCTTCCCTTCTCGCACACAATCCCCTCAAACTCTCTTATACTCTGCCACTCTTCTGTCCTCCCTCACTCCACTAACTCCCTCAACCTTAACTTCCTTTAACCCTACATCTCCTACCTCTCCCTCCCCCCTTTTACCCCTCCATCTCCCTATCATCCCTCTCTGTCTCTCCTCTTACCCCTCTATCTCCCTTTTCCCCTCTCTATCTCTCCTCTTACACCTCTATCTCCCTAACCCCCTCTCTGTCTCTCATCTTACCCCTTATCTCCCTTTCCTCCATCTCCCTCACTTCTCCGCTCCTTGCTCCGACAATCCCTTGCTCCCTCCCACAGTGCCTCCACAGGTTTCCATTGTGCCTGGACCACGTGCCCTGTTGGAGGGTGATAGAGAGGCCCTGGCAGCGACGTGCATAGCCACTGGGAGCACCCCCCAAACCACGCTCCTCTGGGAAAGCCAGGTACCCGGCAGACAGGAGGAATCAG
>NW_025970179.1:0-12764 GCF_021869965.1 Rhincodon typus | reverse complement strand
TTCTGAAGAAGGGTCTAGGCCCAAAACATCAGCCTTCCTGCTCCTCTGATGCTGCTTGGCCTGCTGTGTTCATCCAGCTGTACACCTTGTTATCTCAGATTCTCCAGGATCTGCAGTTCCTACTATATCTGGGAGAAAGCACTGATTGGCAACAAAGACCGACTTGCAGTGTTATTCCTGTAATCAGTCAATTGTTGTAACAACCCGTCTGGTTCACTAAGGTCCCCCAGGAATTTAAGGATTTTTATTCATTCATAAGACATATGCATCCTGGCTGATGCAGAATTTATTGCCCATCCCGAGTTGCCCCTTGAGAGGGTGGTAATGAACTGCCTTCTTGAATCACCGCAGTCCGCGCACTGTCGGTTGACCTACAATTGCATTAGGGAGGGAATTCCAGGATTTTCACCCAGCAATTCTGAAGGAACGGAATATATTTCCAAGTCAGGATGGTGAGTGGCTTGGAGGGGAAGTTGCAGGGGGTGGCGTTCCCATGTATCTTCTGCTCTTGTCCTCTTAGGTGGAAATGATCACAAGTTTGAAAGGTGTTAAGAACCTTTGGCAAATTTCTGCTGTGCATCTTGTGGATAGTAGAACATACTGCTGCTAAGTATCAGGAGGGTGGGGATTCTTGTGGATGGATTGCCAATCAAGGAAGCTGCTTTGTACTGGATAGAGTCAAGTTTTTTTTGTTGAGTATTGTTGGAGCTGGACTCAACTGGGGAGTACTGACTTGTAGATGTGGACAGGATTTGGGGAGATAGGAGGCAAATTACTTGCTGCAATATACTGATCTTGTAACCAGTATTTGTACAGTAAATCTAGTTCAGTTTCTGGTCAATAGTATCCCCCATTGGTCAATCCCCCAGGATGTTGATGGTGAAAGTTTCACTGATGTAACACTATTGAATGTCAAGGGGTGGTGCTGAGCTGGTCATTGCCTGGTATTTGTGTGTCAAATAGACAATAACTATTGGTCTGGGCAGCAACATTCACAACCCATGGCCAAATTTAACTAATTGTAAGTTAAATTCCAAATTTCAACTCCAGGACACGGGTCTGTGGGAGGTATAACAACTTTGACAGATTTATAATCTCAGACTTCTCATAATGAGACAGTCGCTCGCCAAGGTTTTATTTATGCATTCATAGGTTGGAGGAGTCAATAAATAGGTCAGCTGTTATTCCCCGTAGTCAGCAGTCCTCAGGAATGTGTTGGTGGGGCTGAGTTGCCTTCTTGAAGCATGACAGGCATTTGGTGTAGGGACATTTGGTGTTAGAGGAGTTCCAATGTTTTGACCCAGTGACACTGAAGAAACAGCAATAAATTTCCAAAGTCAGGATAGTGACCTGCTTGGAGGAGAATTTGCAGATGGTGGTATGCCCATGCATTCTTCTAGACTTGTGAAGTACAGCAGAATAGACTGTGCACCCAGGAAGCAGCCACAAGCTGCAACAGGACTCTCTCACTGAAACAACACCAGTTCCAGAGAGGCTATATTTCCTCTAAACTATTTTACCCTCTTCTGTCACTGTCTTGATCAGCGTTTGCTGATTTTTAAAACTTTATGAATCCTCAGGTTTATTATTTTTGCCACCATTATAAACCACTTCTTAATCGAATATGGAATTTAACATCTGTAAAAGATTCAAGACACAATCACTGAGGATTAAGGGCTGGCTAAAGAGTATATTTTTTGAAAATTATAAATAATTCCTTAAAATTATCCTAATATCTATTTACCTAAAGCTCATTTTCTCAGTCAACCCTCAACTTAAGTGAAGTTTATATTTAACTCCTGGTTTTGGACCCAAACTTCCACACAAATAAAATTCCCATGGTATGATCACATTTCATTAATAATCCTTCACTACAACATTAATTAACCTTGTCTCATTCCAGATCTAAAAATGCCTGCTTCTTAACTGGTTCTGACACACTCCAGTAAACACTCATACATTCCAAGAACTCATGAACCAAGACCAGTTTAACAACGGTTTGCAAGCTGCATGAATTTTAGTTAACCACAATTACCGATATCTCCTCTTCTACATTTACTGAGTTACACTTTTATGAATTCTACAATTACTATTAGGAATAGCTGGTAGGTTCTCAAAGTGTTTTATGTCATCTTATTGCATAGTTCCTTCCCCAAGCTAATTCTACATCAGATTTCCTGAGCCACAATCCTTTCTTCCTGTGGCTTTATCACATCAATGCACAGGATGACATCACCTGCTTTTCCATTTTGGCTCTTATTTCTAAAAGGTTAAGTATCCTCGAATATTAGTTCCCAATGTTGATCACCTTGTAACCATGATTCGATAAGGACGAAGACAAATTATCTCATTGTGGACTAAAATGGAAAAGGGACTGTTTGAAAACCAAGCACTATGGAAGCAACTACTGCCCAGTTGCTAGTACTTATCATGAGTTGCGTTTACACTGTTCTTTGCCAACAGTGCTAGAGAAGAGATAAGACACCATTGCCCTGGATATTTGCACAGAAAAAGATTCATCCAACAGTGTCATCAGTCATCAGCCCTGTCAACAATTCTCTGGTTGGCTCCTAGGCAGCTGAACAACTGAAGTGTTTACAATACAGAGAGAAAGAAGCAGATTCTGTGTCTCTTGTTCTCTGCAGTCAGATTCATTAGAGGCTGAAGAAAGCCAGTTATTGTCCCCCATCAGGTGCTGTCAGCTGTTGCCCTGAACCAGTAACTCAGACTTGAGAATTAGTGCATTAATCACCCCATTGGCTCCTATGAGGAAATGAAAGAATCCAGAAAGGAGGCCTAAAAACAGAAGCAATGGCTGGTGCTATGAGACTGTTTTGTTAATATTTTGCTCCACCCACAACAATGTTTTAGGCATTTGTGTGAAAGGACCTTAGAGTTTCACCTAGTAGAATTATATGTTGATTAGCTTAGTTTTATTTACTTGTGGCTAGAACTTCTTTGTGATAAACAGTTTTTTTCTTTCCATAGTACAGGAATCCTGGTCAGTGCTTTCTATCAAACTGATACCAAGCAGGTAAATTAGTAACATTGCACATTTGATTAAAATCATTATCTTATGACAACCCAAGCAGTAGTGGGCTTGAGCTTCAGCACACTTTTCCAAGTGAGTCATAACAGTCTTTTTAATATACTTCCCAGCTACATCCTGAAACCTCATTTGTTCCTCCCCTTATATCTGGTAGCAAGCAGGCAAGTAGCAAGTTGCACGTTTTGGACACCAGCAAAGAAAGTTCTTTTATTACTGCATCTGAAGACTTTTCCAGATAGGGCACTATAGATGGCTAAGTGGCGAGTGCTGAGGGGCAGAGATTTAGAGTTCAAATCTACTCCAGCCAGGCAGGAAGACAAACTTCTGGTGGTCGTAACAATTTTGCATGCAAAGAAGAAAAGAGTTGGACTTGCTATAAGATCAGATACTAACAGCAAGATGTTCATCATGTCACATCTTGGAAGGAGCATACTAGAGGAAGCTGGGTGCAATTGTAAGGGTTTTAGTTCAGGTTAGGCAAAAGAAATAAAATGCAGACTTAAAAAGTTGCTAGTAGAGGGTCTTGTTGATACTTAACCTAGCAGCAAGCAGCTCACCACAACTTCAGGTTAGAGAGAGTGTGCAAATAATGACTTTCAAGCATGAAGCCAAACAGGACACCGGTTACATTCTCCCATCACAAACCAGGTGATGGTTGGCAGCAGCTTACTGAATTAGCCCATATACAGAACACAAATTCTACCATTCTGCTCAGATCATTAGATGAGGTGAGAACGAATGAAATGCATTCTGCTGCACACTCAGTACATTATGCTCCCAGAGTCCAGTAGGCAGATTTATCTTCACTCAGAATACAAACAGCCTTCTGTTACCAAAACCAAAAACTGCATCAGCCTGCTATGATTTTTACTGCTTTGCTCAATTATTCCAAATTCACATTTCAGTGCATTGTAGTCCTAATATGGTCACAAAATTTTACATTTTAGATCCATGAACAGGCTGGTCATAAAGCAAATATTCAGATTACTACTGAGTAAGAACTGAAACCTATATTATATGGAGAAGTAACTACACAAATAGTGCAGAACAAATGTATAGTGCCCTAATCAATTTTATTGCCTCAAAACACTAACAACTGACAAACCTTGGTGAAACTGATCATTAAGATGCACAAATGCAAATATGAGAGCCTGAGCTATGAAACTATTGGTTTATCCATTGCAAGTGGTGGTAAGCCAACAGATTCAGAACGAAAATATGCTACTGAAACAAAGTTAATTTAGCATCATCATCAAATCTGAAGAGCCAGTTAACTGATGAGCAATTTATGTAAGAGGTCTGGGGTAGCAAAGGATTTTCCCAAAGGTCTGTTCTCAACATACAACAGAACAGTCACTGTATGAGAGTAAGCTGTATCGCATGTCGAGTGCTTTGACGCATCTAAGAAAGATGCGAGACGTCAACTAGGAGCGCACTCCTCCCTCCACTTCAAAGATATAAAATGGTGACAGGTCTCCGAGGTATGAATCCTTCCCATTCAAACACCAACACTCATTCTACTTTTCTTAAAAAAGTTGACCTCCTGAGTTTGGAAATATCACAACCAACAGTCCAGCAGGGAAACATCCAGCAGGCTGAATGGCCTACACTCCTACTCCTATTTTCTATTTGCTAGCTTGACCCACCATGTACGGAGGTATTTGGAAGCCACGTCATTCATCAGTAGCTCCTTAAAGAGATGAATCCCACGAAGAAGCAGTCAGCAAGACGGAGGCAGACCATCCCATGAGTTCGGTGGTCAACTGCAAAAAGGAGAAAATACAGCAACTGACCACTGTGGAAATTCTAAAATCCAACAGAGAGGATTCAAGCTCAGAACTATACACAACAGTGCATCAGGAGTGACAGGACAGATCTTGAAGTCCCTCTAGGAGATATTCCTGCAATGCTGGTGTTGAGTAATTCTCAGAGCTCATTACGTCAAATATATCAGAATCTTCTCACCAAGAGACATTCATTGATCCATGAAAGTAACGTCTACAGACCTGACCGCTGCTAAGACAACAGGCCTCCGGCAACATCTAGCAAACATTCCTAGTGCTGACAAACTCAAAATGTTTCATTTTGCATGTGGATGACAAGAATAGGGAATGTATAATGAAACAATAATTGAGATGCAGTGGAAGAAAGCCAACCCAACATCATTCCAGCAAAGAAACTATGCATGAAGTGACTTGTACAATATAATGACCAGGAATCATCCATTCAGTATAGCCAAGGATCAGATTTACCTGATCAATCCTATTGATGGTTCAACTCAGCAGCAGGACTATCTGCCCCGTCCTCAATCATCCTGAAAAGGGAACATCTATGATTAACCTATTAGTTACCTGGGTCAACCGGAGGCTAGCTGTAAGAAAGAAGGACGAAAGGTCACTGAACTCAAAGCATTAACTGTTTTTCTCTCAAGATGCTGCCAGACCTATTGAGTTTTTCCAGCACTTTGTTTTAGTTTAAGAAGGAAGGGACAGTTGTTACTCATTGTATTCTGTTATACTAAATTTCTGATACAATTGAGAATATAATTTAGAAAATTCAAACCCCTGGTCAAATAGAGGACATGAACAGCGACTATTCTATGGAACATGTTCTTGTCAGATATTAAATCACATAACTAAGCCAGAAGATTGTTATCAACAAACTATGCATAACCTAATAAATGAATGGCCTTATACTCTCCAAGCACTAATAAAGATGTATCATCATAGCAGTCACAAATTACATTTTGCTTTCACTTCATTGCAGATTACAGGCAGTTTCAAACGTCAGTTTTTTCTCCTTATATCTTCCCTAAATGCATGCAACTCATCTCACCCTTCAAAAAGTGCAGAGCACTCCTGCACTATATAGAACCTCAGCTCCTTCTGACATTTTACCTGCCCACCCCCTGCAACAGCTTCTCTCATTGCCCACACTATCTTTACTCTCCTGTCTCCTTCCCACCCCTCCATTAGACCCCATCCTCAGTTGCCCCCAATATCCTACTTGGTGCAGAGCACCCTCCCACCTGCACCTTCCCTCAATACCTGGCTTCATCCTCAGTCCTCTCCCCAACATGCAAACCTCAACATCCCAACCATCTTAGTGCAAAATTCTCCTCATGCACTGTTGTCCTTACTTCCTCCTACAAACAAAATCTGTTTGAAACATTAGCATCACATCACTGCTTCCTATGTTACCAATGTTTCTCTGCCATGTTCTTCGAACTTGGTGCCCTCCACTGCATATTTTGGGTTTCTTACAGAGTTCAAGATTTATACATGGTTCAAGTAGGGTTTAAGTCTGAATAAGTGGAGGACTGGATGGCTAATAAGAGACTAATTTGAGTTTCTATTAGCTAAGTCCAAGGCTGTCAGCAGCTGCAGGGTCGTTCATGGAAAGATATGTAGAAAGAAGTGGCTATCATTCAGTCCCTCAAAGCTACCTGCAATTCTATTAGATCATAGCAAACCTGTACCATCACCTCACACTGATAAGTCTGCATACATGGACCCAAAAATCTAAGAACTTGCACTGACAGTTTTGAGGTAAATAATAATACAAATGACTTGGCTAGTTTTAGAAATTATTTAACAATCAACAATCTGATATGAAAGTGTATCACCTCACTCCAGCAGGTTAGAGATAGATGGCCCCGGAACAAATGCACAAAACAAAGTGAGTTTACAGTGAGCAAGAGAACCATTTGCATCATGAGAACACAAGCTAAATAGATTAACCCAACGCTGAAATTCCCAAAAGTAAAAGATGTCTGTTCCAGAATAAACCCCTTCATTGATATTTTCTTGCAACAAGCCTTCATTCATGCATCATGGCCAGGGGAACTTTCTCGGGGAGTGTTTCCTGGAATTTATCCTCTGAACCCTAAAGAACTGTTCTGTAAAATACCTGGGATGATCCAAGAAGAAAACTACCTGAAGCATAGATATTTTTAATCAACCTTTTCAGAGATGGAGAGGTGGGACCTGAATCAGGGATAGGGACACTATCACTGCATCACAAGCACCCTCAGCACATTAGCCTGGGCTCCTGGATTACAAGTCCAGTGACATTAGCACTGCAACGTCTCTCACCAACAAGGACCAAATTCCAAACAACTGGTGACTATGGGCATCACGGTGGCTCGTGGTAGCACTGCTGTCTCACAGTGCCAGGGACCCGGGTTCAATTCCAGCCTCGGGTAACTGCGTTGAGTTTGCACATTCTCCCCATGTCTGTGTGGGTTTCTGCTGGGTGCTCCAGTTTTGTCCCACAGCCTAAAAGACTGCAGGCTAGGTGGACTGGCTGTACTAAATTACCCAAGAGTGTTCTAGGGATGTGTAGCCTATGCAGGTTAACGAAGAGAAATCCAGGGTTACAAGGATGGGGGTCTGGGTGGGATGCAGAACCAAACTGTAACCAGATAATTCTTAGGTAATCTTAGTTCAATGGAGCAGAACTTCAAGGTGGGCGTGCCTAGAAGTGGCAGTGAGTTAAATACTAAATAAAAACCGAAAGAACTGCAAATCAGAAACAAAAACAGGAATTGCTGGAAAAGCTCAGCAGGTTTGGCAGCATGTGAAGAGAATCAGAGTTAACATTTGGGTTGAATGACCCTTCCTCAGAGGGGTCTGATAAAGGTTCTAAGGGTCACTCATGTTAACTGATTTCTCTCTACAGATGCTGCTAGATCGGCTGAACTTTTAGTTTGTTTCTGATTTACAGCATCCACAGTTCTTTTGGTTTTCATAATAGTTTAGCGATCAATTTGGAAGCAGTCTGTTACTGCCCTGTCTCCCAGGCAACACAATCTGGAAGTATATACCTGAATAACCAAAAGGAAACTTCTGAACATAGAGTCAGCAGATACTCCACTATCAACATTTCATTTCATCTCTCTGACACATTTTGTCTAAGCAGTTCATACAGGAAGTTGAGTTACCAAATTGCATGGTGTTTATTGACAATATACAGCATTAAAACAGCCATCAAGCAGCAATTTTCAACAGACTGTACAGTCTTTATCTACAGAATGAAATGACAATGCAGTAAATATGTAAAATGTTGATTTGAATGCAGGATGTCCCTTGTGTTCTCGCACAACAATATTTTTAACAGACAGAAATACCCAGGCTCTGTAGGCGCAGAACGGACTGTGCCCTCAGCAATTACAGTTGTTCCAGGCAGTACTATAATGCACTTGCATTACCTGTCTGCTACATACTTTACAGCCTCAGAGAGGGGACTCAGGAAAAAGCTAGTCATCAACTGTGATGTTGCGGAACAGGTACGACATGGATTCACCATTGTGGATACGACGGATGGCTTCAGACAGTATCATACTGACATCGACAGTTTTGATCTTGGGACACTGTAGTTTTTGCACTTCATGAGGAATGGTATTTGTTACAACCACCTTCAGGAGAAAGAAGAGTTAAGTGATATTGAGACCGTATACTGCAAAGAGTTGAAAACAGAGTTTTGGGAGAGTGGGGTGGCTTGTATTTTGTCCTGCACTCTTCAGAACTGAAAGCAGATAGATGAGTATTTCAATACAATTGAACCAAAAAAAAAGGCAGTGGTGTGGGGGAGGGAACAAAAAGCCAGCATGAAAACACATCCAGGAATTTAGTGCTCAGTGAATGTAACAGAACATATAACTTGCACTAAAAGGTAGACATTAAGAGTAATTAATTTTTAAAAAACATGTAGCAGGAGGCTCAACCATAAATTAAAAGATCTTAAGTATTAACATCTGAGAAAACTTAGCTCCTACCTCCTCAAAATGTCTTTAGCTCCCTATTAACTGTGGTCTGGTTATACTTGTGAAGTGCCTCGCAACTTTTTGCCATTAAAAAGGACAGCCTGCCATCGCCCACAAGCTGCTAGCTAACTCCATCTTCACTCTATGGACCTCCAGGCACAACCCAGAACTGGTTCACATCTACAGCTACACACTGAGTATTACACAGAGATCAAGTATGGATCTTCCTTACTCCTCATTCACTGCCTAGAACAAATTGTATCTGACCTGAAGGAGAATCTAAAGATAATAAAGTCCATACCTCATTAATGGCTGACTCCTCAATCAAACAAGGGGCATCGGCAGAAAGAAGACCATGAGTAGCCATGACATATATTTTATACGCGCCTCGCTCTTTCAGAATCTCAGCAGCTGCCACAAAACCATCAACGTCATCGATAATATCATCCTGTTCAGAAACAGGGTGTTGCGGGGGTGAGGGGTGGAGGAAATGAAGAGAAACAGTTGTAATCAGTATAACGTCAGTAAACAGTTCCATTCCATATTCCAGGGGTACATTACCACAGCTTCCCTTCATAAAAATTTTTCATTTATTCAACCAGCGCTAACCAGGATCAGTTTAATTGGCCATTTACTACATTTCCAGAATCTCATGCCACTCAAACAGTTTGCCAATGATTCACCATGTTACAACAGCTTAACAGTGCCCTGGGGTTGCGTAAAAGTACAGTATAAACACAACTGGTTTCTTCCTTTAAAATCAGTCTCGAGTATTATTTGCAATCTTTCCATCTATGATCAGTGAAGCTCTCAGGGCCTCAGTACCACCTGCAGTGGAACCACAATTTATATTAAATCAAGTGAAATTGCTTTAAAACTGAACAAACCTAAAGTTAACCCCAATTATTTAATCTTTAAGCCTGGAGGCCACTAGCAGTACTCACAATTGAGCTACCAATTTGGTGAAGTTACAAAAAGCAAAAGCAGCATGTACTCTCCTCCAACACTGGGACCACAGTGGCAGCAGTGTGCACCAGCTATAAAATGCACTGACAACTCACCAAGGCTCCTTAGACAGAACCTGTGAAACCAATGACCATTATACCTAGAAGGACAAGGGTAGCAGATGCATGGGAACACCACTACTGGTAAGTTCACCTCCTAGCTGCACACCATCCTGACTTGGAAATATATCACCATTCCTGCAGTGTCGCTGGTCCAAAATCCTGGAGTTGAATCTCTTCCAAACAACAATCCCCAAAGACTGCTGCAACAACTCACCAACACACTCTTCGTCAGAGATGGACAACATATGCTGGCCTAGCCAGCAACACTCATTCTGCAGAAACATACAGACAAGAATTTGTCGAGAGATTGCTCAGAATCTTGTATCTTGTAGTATCTTGAGCATGAAAAGGCATCTTAAACAGTCTAATGGAGAAACTACCAACTTGGTTCTCAGTCAGAGACCCACCAGTCAAATCAGATCTGTCTGAAAATGCCAATGATAAACAAGAAACTTGTACGAGTCTATTCTTACCACGATGATGGCTATTCTTCCACCAACATCTCCAACCACTGTGATGGGCGGCTTTTCTTTTGGCATCATCACTACACAATGCAAAGAGACAGGATATTTACATCAGGTAGTTTGACAAAACCAGTTCCCATTTAATTCAGGAGTGAAACAAAAGGCACATTCCACAGAAGTAGCATCTTTCAGACACCATTTCATCATTTCTCTTAGAAGGTAATGCACAATGTGGTATATAGGCAAGGCTGTGACATATAATGGAACCACACATGGTGGGAAGAAAAGGTTTTGTTATGGTTCACCATTAGTAAAGGAAGTTGGGATGCTTTGCAGCTATGCATTACCCTAATCCTGAGCCTATCAGAGGCTCCTGTCTCAATTCACTTAATACTCTTGAATACTTGATAACTACCAAGTTTCCCTTTACTGTAAACAACTCCAAGCCCTAAAACCTCCCCATGCAGTTCAAATCTCAGTCACAGGGTTACACAGCACAGAAAATTAGACCTTCAGGCCATCAAGTCCATTCTGGTCAAAAGCAAGCACCTAACCATTCTAAGGGATAGTAGGAACTGCCAATGCTGGAGAATCTGAGATAACCTAACCATTCTAATCCCATTTTCCAGCACTTGGCCCATTGCTTTGTATCTCTTGGCATTGCAAGTGCACGTCTAAATACCTGAATAGTTCTAGATTCCCACCACCATCAGGGTGACAAAAATTTTTCCTGGCATCATCGCTAAACCACCTGCCTCTTACTTCAAATCTATAACCCCCTCATGGATCTCTCCACCAAGGGGCAAAGTTTCTTCCATAGAAAGTTTCTTTCAATGTCCCCTCTCAATCCCCTCTGCTCTAAGGAGAGCAACTCTAGCCTATCCAATTTCTCTTCATAACTCAAACCCTTCAGCCCAGGCACCCTCTCCAGTTCAATCACATCCCTCCTACGAGGTAGATTCCAGATTGCACATAATACTCTCGCTGTGGTCTAACAAACCTGTTAATACAGTTCCATCATCACCTACCTGCTCTTAAGCTCTGTGCCTTGGCTAATAAAGGCAAGTATCCCATAATGCCTCCTTAACCACTTTACCTACCTGTCCTGCTACTTTAAGGGACTGGGGGATCCATCATGGCAGATGGTGGAATTTGAATTCAATTTTTAAAAAAACTGGAATTAAGGGTCTATTGACCACTGTGAAACTGTTGTCGGTTGCCAGAAAAACTCATCCGGTTCGCTGATGTCCTTTAGAGAAGGAAACTGCCATCCTTACTGGTCTGGGCTACGTGCGACTCCAGACCCACAGCAATGTGGTGGATTCTGAACTGCCCTCTGGGCAATTAGGGATGGGCAATAAATGCTGGCCTGACCAGTGATGCCCTCTTTCAGTAAATGAATTTTAAAAAAAATCTACACACCTGGTCATCTCTTCGAGAAATTTATTCAAGTTGGTCAGACATGACTTCCCCTTAAAACCAGACTGAAGGTTCATAATTAATCCCTGTCCCTCCAAATGCAGATTTAACTCTGGCCCTGAGAATTGCTCCCAGTAGTTTCTCCGTTACTGAGGTTATACCGCCTGGCCTGTAATTTCCTGCTTCCTCCCTTCTTGAATAATGGGTCCCCCATTGGCTGTCCTCCAGTTTTTTGGCACCCCTCCTGCGGCCAGAGAGGAACTGAGAATTATTGCCCATGCTTCTGTTATTTCCCCCCCTCCTCCCTCAACAGCCCGCAATATGTTTCATCCAGCCCTGGAAACTCATCTACTTTTAAGCCTGAGATCACACAGAACCTCCCCTCTGTTTATCACATTCCTTCTCCCTGATTTCTATAGCCACATTATCCTTCTCCCTACTGAACACTGACATACAGTATTCACTTAGAATCCTACCTACGTTCTCTGGCTCCATGTACAAATTATCATTGTGGTCCTTAAGGGGTCCTACTGTTTCCCTAGTTTTCCTTTTAGATTTGGGCATCATCAATAACACTTCCACATCTTTGTTACACTGCAGCAAACAGAACTGAATCATCACCTTGACGTCTGGACTCTTCTACATACTACAGTCTACTCAGTCTGTTTTTATTATAACACTGCTTTATGCAGCAAAAGAACGTTCAATTTCAGAAAGGAAAAGTACACAGTAACAAAGCTCCACTTCCTTTACATCCTGGATCTTTCTTAACATTAACAGAAATGGCTCAAGACTTGAATGCAAGATTCAGATGGTGCCACAATGAGCCCTGTTGTAGAATGTGCATTTTGTTTAACTCTGGTATGATGACAGAGCTAATCCACTGCATGCATTAAACAAGTGGTAGAGTTAAGATTCGTTCAATCTAATATCACCCAATGAGAATGAGAATGAGAATGGAGAGAAGCTGGAAGGTTATTTCAAAACAATGATAAGTGAAT
>NW_025970178.1:0-12766 GCF_021869965.1 Rhincodon typus | reverse complement strand
TGCCTGCTGTGTTCATCCAGCCCTGCACCTTGTTGTCTTAGGAACACAACCATTGTTTTTAAATGAAGCTCAAATAACTAAAATTGATATTATTGGCCAAGTGGATCAGTCATCCCATCTGCTGCCTACCTGATATGGTTTGCTGTGGCTCAATGCTAGTATCCTTATGTCTGAGTTGAGATAATGTCCCACTCCAAAAATAAAGCAGAAGGAATATCTAGACTGAAACTTCAGTTCAATATTGAAGGACTGTTAGAGTCAGACATGCCATTGTTTGGGTTAGATGTTAAACCAGGTCAGGTTTAAGACAGGTGTAAGAGTTTAAATCCACTCAAGTAGATGTAAAACAGCTCACTATTCCAAGGAAGAGCATGAGAGTTTTCTGAGAAGTTCTGTTCAATACTTACCCTTTATGACATCTGAGCGCAAATTGGCTGCCACATTGCCAACATTACGACAATAACCACACTGCAGAACTTCTTCATTGATTGTAAAGCACTTTGGGAGTTTTATGTCAGGATCGATGCCATATAAAGGGAATTTTTTGTTGATGTGCCAGATATCAAAACTAAATCAATAAAGCCTGCTTGTAAACATGAAGGGTAGAGACCCTCATATCATTTAAGCAGTATTTAAATGTGAACTTGCAGTGTCAAGGCTTACAAGGCTACATGCCCAGTGCTGGAAAATGGGATTAGAATAGTTAGGTGTTTTATTTGACCATTTTTCTCTGCTGTAGACCGCTAATGCTCTGCAAAATAATAAATCAGAAGAGAAAACATCATAACTAATTGAGTTACATAAATAAAGCTAGCCAATTTTAAGCAAATAAATTTCTGATTCTGATTCATTTCCAATCCATCAAAATCAATTCCAATCATTTTAATTAAATGGACTTATTAGTCACATGGAAATATGACATTACAAATTAATGATCTAAGCATGACATTTTCTCGAATTGATTTTTTGAGTGCTTGGTATGTTAAGTTCGCAAATAGTTATGCAAATCTCAGAAAACTAGTGATACACTCTTGATCCACAATAATTGTTTTACAAAATAAAAGGGTTTGTTTTTTCTATTTGTCAATTAACTCCCAGTTCCCAATAAATGATAGGAGCTAAGAAGTCAAAAATTGTCTTATTTTCTGTTTTGTAGAAGTCTCAAATCAATCAAACTATGTAATTTAGCATGGTGGAGATTGGGCATGTTAAAAGAAATGGAGAACAGCATTGAATCAGATGAAACAAAGCAAGAGCTCCAATTATGTAGTATCTTCCACAAGCTCAGTATATTTCAATGTATTTGCAGTCAATAAAGAACTCGGGATGTACAGTCATTATTGTAACGTAGGGAGATCAACAGTAAATTTGTAGACACCAAGATCCCACAAGTTAAAGTGCTGAACTCGGTGTTCAGTGATGGCGCTTGAAGAATTAGCTTTGGCTAAATCACAGGAAGGTTTTTTTTTGCTCTGCTTTGAATGGTGATCTTCAGATTTCTTGTGTGCAGATGAGAGGTCAAACAGGGCCTCTGTTAGAACAGACCTCCTTCAGCAAATCATGTAAATTTCACATTGAATTGAGCACAGTGTATTTTAAAGTCAGCTGTCCAAAGTGGGAGAGATCATAGTTTGAGTTATAATGCCAGATGGTAGTATATCATCACGCTCACAGTAGCTGCAGGATCAGGCTGCTCTGTGTGGGCTGAGTTTATTTGCAAGGACATAGGTAGGTGGTAATGGCCATGGCCACTGACATCTTGATAAGCAAAAATGTCTTTGTGCTGATTCTTGCACTGCTGTGATATTAGGATGGATTATTTTTGTTGTGAACATCTTTTGTGAAGAGATGAGATAATTTTTTTTTTAAAAATGTGAACAATCAGCTGCTACTTACAGATTTGTTTATATAATGTGGTATTTGCCACCTTCAGCTAATTTCAAATTGAACAGGGAATGAGTCTAAATGGGACGTAGAATTGAAAACGTATCATGATGTCAAGATATTTTAAAAAGGGGGCTTATCATTATCTGACTTTGCCCAGGCCAATATGTTAAAGTCACTAAAGCATAGTAAATGTCAGAATCAAAAGGAATAGAAATGTTTTCAGAGATAGTAGGAACTGCAGATGCTGGAGAATCTGAGATAACAAGGTGTGGAGCTGGATGAACACAGCAGGCCAAGCAGCATCAGAAGAGCAGGAAGGCTGACGTTTCAGGCCTAGTCCCTTCTTCAGAAAATGTTTTCACTTTGACTTGTGCATGGTAGATCAATTTGATGCATAAGTGGAGCATTTTATGACTGCATTTTTACTGCCTGTTTTTAAATTGTGTTATCAGGTGCCCAGTCTTGAGATTGCACTGTCCAGTTCAGAACTAGATGATGGCCATTGTAATTGGTTTTCTTTGAAAACTTTTCTTTTCAATATTTTCACCCAGAGCTTTCTTTGCAGCCAAAGACAAGTTTGTAAAGCCATAACACTGCCATCACTAGGTGAGCAGAGGAGCACAAGGTAGTCTGATTTATAATGATGATGTTGTGGATCATGACTGTTTTAATTTGTGTCATGATTGTTTTTATAGGTGAGAAAATAAATACAACAACAGCTGGCAACCTGGAAATATGAGCTTTTCAAAAAAAAAAATTTTAAAATAATAGTGTTGAATAATTAGATCTCCTCGTGCAAAAAGCAAAGCATGTAACAAACATTGACCCTCATCAGCAAATGTATAGAGTGAATATTGGCACATCTCTGCTGTAAATATTGTTTTCATTGTTTATCCCCATTTGGACATTGTACAAACAAGAACATACGGCTAGCCGTGCAACAAACCCTTTAACATGGTCTTCATGGAAACCAGCTTTCTGTTCAAACACACTCCTGCACAGTTTTGACTCAAAGTAACACTCTAACTGTGACCTCATGTAACCCCAATATTACTTAGAATTAAATAGAGTTATATCTAATGCGTACAGTAACCGGTCAGTCTGTCAGCTTGTCCATGTTGGTGTTAATGCCTCTCTTGGTTCACATTTAACTTCATCAACAAAATCTCCCATATTTGCTATGTCAATTAATTCACTTGTAGCCATTGTTATAACTTCTCATAATTTTCATGATTGAACATATGCCTCCGTAACTGTCTCCCATAATGCTCAGAGCCTCCATTCCTTTCTCCCTCATACATTTGTCTAGCTTCCCCTTAAATGCATCCATGTTTACCTCAACCACTCCCTGTGTATGGAGCTTCACAAGCTCACCACTTTTTGTTTAAGTTGTTCTTTCAATTTCTTGTCAACAATCTTATGTTGACAACCTCAAGTGGAAAAGTTGGATTTCTGTCTGCACATGGTTTGTGCAGAGCCATGAGAATTCCTGACTCCACAACCTCGACTTTTCAAAATGGCTGCCAGGACGTCTGATTTTCAGCCTTTGGAATAGGATGGGGAGTAGTGGGGGTCAGATTGTTTTAATAGTCAAGGCAGGCCGATAGTAGTGATGTAGATCTCAGTTGCAGATGTGGACTGGCTTAAAGTCATCCTAGGGTTCTGGCACTGTGTACAATTTGGTTTTTAAAAGCATAAAAGATTCCTAAAGCCCTCACTTATCAAATCTACTCAGTCCCCTACACGTTTCCTATGTCCACCCATGCAGTGCATGCCACCTCATGACTTTCGCCCTCCCTCCATAATCCCTCTTACTTGTCATGTCAAACAATACCCCTATAACCACTGTCATGATTTCTCATAATCTCCATATGAACATATGTCACTGTATTTATCTCCTATAATGCTCCAAATCCTCCATGCCAACCTCTAGCCCATTCCCAACTCCTGTGGGCCTTTATAGTCCTGATGTCAATTTAATGTCAATTTATGCCAATCTCTGCCCTCACCCATGATCCTTTATTCTTACACTTATCATAACAACTCACCCAGTATCAACCAAATGCAGACCTCAAAATCTATGTGGAAATGAAAGGCAACAAAATTTTATGAGATAAAGGTATATAATCTGTTTCAGACTTCACTATTTAGAAAAAATGCTTTCATTTATAAAGCCATTTGCTATATTCATATTCCTTCAAATACATTATGTCTTTTTTCATTGAAATGAACAATTTAAAGAATGTATAACATCGTGGCTGTCAATTAAACTGTGAAATGATAGTCACCTACCATCATAATAAATGGTCGCAAAACTACTCATGTATCAATAACCCAGTAATGGAAGTCTTTATGCTCTGCCAGTATGCAGAGTAAAATGGCAAGTAATTATCTTTTTATAACACTTAATTAATTTCTTTCAAATATTTACAGGGCAGGACTTTTAAATGCCTTTACTGTTTGACAGCTATTTTTGATAGTTGATTTTTTTTCAGTTCTTCATGTCAATGTTTACAAGTATTCTTGACAGTTGTTTTGTCTGCTTTGACAGTTGATTCTGACAAGTTGTTGACAGTTCCAATAAACTTGACAGCTTATGAGTTTATGAACTTTTAATGCACATTGATACTTACTTCAAACCATTCCTAAGGGCATCCAACCTCCCACAAAGAATACTTTACCGCTCCCAAACATATACCACAGCCATATCCAGAGGGGTACCTTACTTCCCCTGGCAACCTAAAGAAGTACAAAGTGTTCAGACTTGCTGCTATCAAGTAAACACTATACACTTTGGATTTCATGCTGCTGGGCCACCAAACTCACACTTAGCTGCATGCAGCTGATGATATAAATGGCCAACTGTCTCGGCAAACAGCGCCTGGGTGAACTGTAAGCCTTCCCCATTCCTTCCCCCTGTGTAAATCAGAAACACAGCATGTGGGGCAGAAATTGCAATTTCTAGACTCATCCACCATTTTTGTCATGACAGAGAGGCTCTCTGCCTTAGTGAAAATCGAAGACTTTGTCTCTACTCCAACAGTGCCTTCCATAATTTTAAGGACTCAATTAGATCACTCGTCAGCCTTCTCACTTTCAAGGAAAAGGAATCTAAATCTAAATTTCCATTATTGTCGATATGTTTTTGCAGTAGACTAGTCAGTTGCCTGTTAGAGAAACCAAGAGATATTGATGTCTTGTTAATAAAAAGATGATGCATGCATATATTAACCAGAAAGCCCATTTAGATTTATTACTATAGTTGGTAAAATTAAGTTTACTCTATTTTTCTCTTGAACAGTTACAATAATATGAAAACTGGTGGTTTCTCTTTTATGGACACTAACTTCAATTGCATTTAGACATAGAATAAAATTGTGATCAATGGGGAAGATGTTCAATCACATTGCATTCATTTTCCAAGTGAAGAAACTGAAAAGAAAAGTTGAATTTTGCAGGATGCGTGCTAAGGCCACCTAAAATACATCTGACCTCGTTTTGTTTTGGGTGTTATTCTGCCATCTCAGATAGTACCCTAAAAATAGGTAATAGGCCCTTTGAATATTTTAAAGAAGAGATTAATGCTTGTTAAGGAACTTTCCCATTAAAGCTGGGACTTGCTCGAGGCCTAATATTTGTTTTTTGGCTTTGTGTGCTCCAATCTTCATTTAGATATTTAATTTTATCTAGAGTCTGGGGAGGAGAAGTACAGCTTTATGACACTTAACCCATTGCTGATCTGTGAACAGCCCATTTCTAGTCTCTGTCCTTCTGTTAAAGCCCCTTCCTCCCACCACCAGGTCTAGATATTTTCTCACCAACCTGCTCAGAAATGTTATTTTACACTTCAGGAGCAGTTGGGACTGAAATAGGTCTCCTGATTCAGAGATAGGGACACTGAAACTGCACCATGAGAACTCCCTCCTACCAGAGTCTACCTAACAGCCTGGCCCGGATTGCATTCCTTTAAATCATCAAATTGTCTTAGAGTAACCAATCGGAAATGACAGATGGTCCTGAATGTGAGGCTTGGACTTGAATTTGGGACAAGCCTTCAGTTTCAAGCATACACTTAGTGTTTATTACCTGTTTCAGGGCTGAAAACTAGCCTCTTTGATTTGTAAGTTTCATCCTTGTAGAAACTCAACATTCTCTTCATGCAATTGCATCAATATTAGCAATGGTTTAACCACTCATTCAAAAGCAGTTACCCTGACTTTGTAGTGTTCTCGATCATTGCACAAGTATGTAGAAGGCCATAGCCAATCAGATGGTTAATACAGTGAAAATGGAAATACCAACCAAGGCAAGCTAGCACTTAGCTATAGTGTGAAATCATATTTTGCATATTTTTTCTTAGTTACCTTATCATGAACAGAGTGCCTGAGTTTGAGATAGTGCATAATGATGATGTAAGCCTTTGTGATTCAATAATGTCACATTAGAGATTAGAATTACAGATGAGATATTAGAGAATTAGAGATTAGAGATTATAGAGATATAAGGCTGCATTAGAGATATAAGGCTGAATCTTATCAGAAACCGGCTAAGTCTCATTTTTGACAAGTTTCATGGAGGGTTCCTAACTGTGAACCTAAGTAAGTTTTCTCATCCTATCTTCCAAATTCACTTCAGTACTTATGGACCACGCTCCTATTGCACCTCTCTCATCATTATTCTCACTCGCCAAAGGTGGAAGCATTAGCCATTTTTGGGACCTCCTGAGACTCTCGATGCCAGGGCCTTCCTTAAAGCCTAACCATATACCGGGTCAAGTGCTGTCAGACCAGAGCTGCCCTCAATGTTTCCTGTCTATTGCCTAGACATGTTGGACAAAGAGAAATTGGCACCCTGATTTGTTCACAGGGATCTGGAGGTCCTTGTGGACAGGGGTGCATGCAGTCACTGCCTATGAATTGTACCCTGAGATGGTGGTGACTGATGGAGGACTGAAGGAGAAAACAGCAAGTTGGAGTTACCAAGTCACTGTCCTGACTTACTTGTCAGGAATTGCTGTGGTCTGATTTCTATATGACAGGTGGGAGAATTGGGAAATTACATATTAATGAGGACAGATAATGTAATAAACTCTCTCAGGAGATTGTGAGTTTTTGGAACCCTATGACATAGAGAGCTCTGGGGATAGAGTTTTTGTGTATATTTAAGGCAAGAGATAGATAGATACTTGATCAGTAGGGATATGGGGAAAAGCCAGGAAAATGGATGTGAGGACTGTCAGATCAGCCACGATCCCTTGAATGGCAGAGTAGGCTCGAAGGGCCGAATAGCCTACTCCTATTTCTTATAGTCTAATGGGTAAAGTTGCTGTAGTCCCATAGGACCATAGATCTATTCTGTCATCAGAGGTGGTGGTTTAATCTGACGGTTACCATACCTCCGGCAACAGGTGAGGTTGAGAAGGCGCGACCTCAGCCAATACAAGAATTGACCCTGCATTGTCGGTGTCACTTTGAATCGCAAACCAGCCAACTGACCTAATTGACCCCTTGATAATAATGACATAATTATATTGTAATTATGATATTAATGCATGCTAATACATGCAAATAGGCCTCTCACTACTCACTCGCAAGAATCTCACCTCACCATTCAATACTTGCCTGGAAAATGGGATATTTGCTCTTGCCATGAAGCTCCTCACTGCCAATCTGACAGGATTCTCCCAGCTTTCTTGCTAATGACTCCATCGTCCACGTGCTCAGAAAATTCTGCCTATAATCTTAATTTTATGCACATGAAGCCAATTGAACATTCACTTTGCTCCTGTGGTGCAGTGGTAGTGTCCTTACCTCTGGCCTAGGAAGCCCAGGTTGAAGTCCTGCCATCTCTGAACAGGTTGATTAGAAAAATAGATTAAATAAATTTTTAAAAATATTAAATGACTGATGTCTTGAAGTAATTCAATGTTTGGGCCTGAATTTAGGCAGCAGACATTCTAATTTGAATGCCCATCAAAGTATGCGATAAATACTTGAGATGGTCAAATTTACGAATGTTGCTAAAATGTTCAGGCAGCAGATTTAAGTTAGGATAACATCAAGAAAGATGCCTGGAACTGTAATGTCAGCATTTACAGTGTTTGGTGTATATCATACGAAATGTCAAGTGGAACAGTACGATACTAGAATTTATTGTTTAGAATTTCACCTTGTGCAATTCTCACCTATTAATAAATACAGATATGAATCTGCTGCTATTGGAATCTCATTTATATGTCCATAATTTTTCAGTAACTAAAGGGTGAAGAAGTAATGAGACTGATCGTTTCTCTTCACTGCTCATGATTTCCTACAAAAAGCATATTGCAATTTGTCCGCCAATTATTTAGTGCATAGCCTGACATCACGCTCAGACACGTCGACAAAAAAGCCTCCATTCATTTAGCGGTATATATTGAATTAGCTGATTTCAGCCCAGGGAAGCATTAGTGATGCTACGAATTAGATTCAGCGCACCTGAAGCCAGCGAACAGCAGTCAGCGTCCCTGCTTCTGACTGTTGCATTTAATTGTCCAGATGTCGTTGGAGATGGCACTACACTTGTTCAATATTAATAAGGAATGAAAGCATTTTTGAGTGCCTTTCACAATGTCAGGTCTTCCCAAAGTGATTTATAAACAATAAAATAATTTATGTAGAGCAGTCACTCATATCATACAGGAAATGTGGCAGTCAATTCATGCACACAGTTCTGCAAGCACGTGATAACTGTTTGGGAAAATGCATTTGTATATTGTCATGAGGGCTCATGCGCTGCAGTGATATTGTCCCTGCCTCTAGGCCAGGAGGTGTAGGTTCAGAGGTGTGTCATAACACATCTGAACAGGTTGATTAAAAATATCTTATACTTAGTCATGTGACTTCTATCATAGTCATTTTCACTTTAAGCTGTAGCCATCAGGTTCAGGTGTTCAAATAAAAGCAAAATACCTCAGATGCTGGGAATCAGAAGCAAACACGAAGAGTGCTGGAGAAACTCAGCAGGTTTGGCAGCATCTGTGGAGAGAGAAACAGAGTCAAAGTTTCAAGTTCGGTATGACACTTCTTCAGAATGGAAGAGAGTGAAAGTTCATTCTTCCCATTGCATTTCGCTCTTAGCTTCATTTGTCCTCTTGGGACAAGTTTTTGTTGATGAGATGTGGCCATCACTGCTAATACCAGCAATTACAGTCTATCCTCAATCACCCTCAAACTGATTGGCTTGTTAGGCCATTTTAGAGGGGTGTTAACAGTCAACCATATTCTGGAGTCACATGTAGGCTAGATTTAGTAAGGACAGCAGATTTCCTTACCTAAAGGGCATTAGAGAACGTGATGTGTTTTTAAACAACAAAATTTAGTTGCATTATGTGAGCTTTTAATACCAGATTACTATTGATTCCAAATCTTAAATATACACTGTGGTGGGGTTTAATCATATGTCCCCAGGATGTTAGCCTAGATATTGGGATTACTGACCAGTAATATTACAATTACACCACCACCTACCAATGGAAAGAATGAACAACTGCAGTTCCAGATGACAGACATTCAGAAAATTCCGTCCATCTCAGTTGAAGAAAGTCTAAACCTTGGACTGGTAACGCTATACCGGTAACCGTACACATGCTAGGGGAGATATGCTGTATCTCACAGACCACTAAGCCATTGACGGCTGATAAAATTACAAAGATGCTTTTCAAGAATGACTTCCTGGTGAATATCATCTCAAAGCATGTGACAGTGTGAAACCAACTCTGTATCTGTCTTTGTGTCTGAAGTTAATAATTAACTTGTAAGTATTTCGTTAACCATGGTGATTTCTTTTACAAATAATTCTTGAAGGCTGAGTGCAGAGTAAGTGGTTTTTAGTGCAATAATGGACTGCTGTTCATTTTAGACTGTTTGTGAGCCAGTACAGAAATTAATGGGGCCTCTAATGTTTGTTAGCATATTTTGAAATCCAATTTTTAAGTTTGGGGAAGGCAACGTTAGCTGAGGCATAGAGACTTCTTGAAATAAGTGCACAGAAGATGGCATCCCGTCAAAAAGTCAGCCTTTATTTACATGTGCACTATACACGGGCAGTGACCAGCCAACTGTAGGCCAGTCCCTAGACTGAGGGGACCTTCTGAATCTCCTGTTGAAATCTGTCAGCCAGGGCTCCCTGATTGGCATAGGTTAAGAACCCGAATCAAGAATCTTATACTCAGTGAGATCCAACTGGCCATGGTTCCAGTCACTACACTTTTATTCTTACTTTTGGTAGTGGTCGTCTTGTAAAGACCTTGAACAGGATGACTGTATAAAGCAGTGTGTCCGTGAAAAGAAAAATGTTTGGTGAGTGAGGTTCTTAGAGTGATGGATTAGTCCTGATTCCAAACCAGATAAAAACCCACAAGTGCTTATTTCAGCTGAGTGCAGTTAAGCTCGAGTGAAGGAAGAAGCTCCAGGAAGAAGCTATCACAGCTCCAGTTTAAAAATTGAAATTCCAAGTGACTTAAGTCTAATAAGATGTTAACTACATGTATACTGGTGTCAGTATGATATGTGTTTTGGACCACTGTACCAGGAGTGGTCATTTGAGAAATGGACCCAGGGCATTTTGGGCACTATATCAAAGCAGTTTTCACTCTTTTCAAATTATAAAGGAGTGTTTGGGAATAATGCGATTATATGTTTACTATGTGTTTAAAATCTTTGAATTTGTGTTATATATACATCATTTGGATTATTTTATTTATCCACATTCCTTTTGTAATAAACTTCCATCGTATTGTTAGTGCAAAATTTGCAGCAATACATGCTCATGGTTCAGCAAACCACTTTTGTCTTTGTTAAAACCAAGACAAAATAAAACATGATCTATCAAACCAGGTTCCTGACTGAGATCTAAGTTATTTGGTAATAGCATCTACTGAGATCATAACAAAGAAGACTGTTTTGGTGTCTGATGCATCACACATGGAGCTAAATATTCTATAAGCATTAGTGAACGTCCTGACTTCTGACCTTATGATGGCAGGAAGGCAATTTATGGACCAGCCAAAGATGTTTCGGGCTATGTTATTATCCTGAAGAACTGTTACACTGATGTCTCATGACTAACTTCCAAGAACCACAACCATCTGCCTTTGTGCTATAGGTATGACCCTATCCCTGGTATAGATAGTAAACAAAGATTCAGACTGTAATAGTATAGGATCTGTTAGAAACCAGGAGAATGGTGGTGGAGAAGTTGAATATAAGTTGAAAAGGAGGAGTTGGTGAGTGTATGGAATAATTTATAAATGAAAGCAAATGTGCTGATTTGGAATCAATTATTTTGTACAGCAAGATTAAATGAAATTGAGGCAAGTGATAAATACTTAATAGGCAAGTGGAACATCATCTGGGGTAGGAAATTTTGGGTAAGTTATAGTTTCTGAAGCATGGAATTGGAGAGACAAATTAAGACAGTTTGAAAACATTGACAGTGGATGTGAATTTAATCAAGCAGTACTGCTGAATAAGTTGTCATATTCAGATGAACATTAAAGCACAGATTGCATTTGTTCTGAAAACGCAACATGACCCATCCATTATATCCAACATAACACATACTGCTGAATGACGTACTATTTAGCAATCCAGTTCAGGAGCTCAAAATAATGTCATAAGCTATGAGAAAATTCTGCACTTGATAAACATCCTCTAACTTGCTGAATGGGATTACAGTCTGAAATTTTTAGGCAGATATACTGGAGGACATGTAATTCCTACCCACATTGTTTCATGAGATGAAGGAGAACACATCTGTCACCATTTATCTTCACTAATCAATCAACTGAAAAATACTTGCTCAAATGAAGGAACAAAAGACAAGTCTGCTTAAGAATAGCCCACAATCAACTCCTCTCCAAATATTATTGAGCATCAATTACTCCTATCAACAGTCACCAATGGATTTATGACACATATGAAATAAAACATAGCAGTGAAGAAAAGAAATTCAATGTGTTGAAAATGTAATTTGACTGTTAAAATGACCCATATAAGGCACAGAATCATAAATTAAACTTAATGACAAAATGAGGTGGGGGGAGTCAACTCAAGTGTATAGCAACAGTTCAAGTATTCTGTTGATGGAAGATGATTGACATCAAAATAAGAGCTGTGTTTTACAGCTATAATTAGAAAATTGAAATGCATCAGCAGGGAAAGAAATTGTGCTTATATTCAGTACAATTGAGGACTAGTATAACCCAAATAGTATAGTGATAGAACGAAGTGTTCCCATTGTTAACTAAATTAATGAATCAGTGGAAAATTAAAATAAAAACTGAAAGAACTATGGATGCTGTAAATCAGAAACAAAAAAACAGAAGTTGCTGGAAAAGCTCAGCAGGTCTGGCAGCATCTGTGGAGAGATATCAGAGTTAACATTTCAGGTCGAGTGACACTTCTTCAGCTCTGAGGAAGGGTAACTTCACCTGAAACATTAACTCTGATTTCTGTCCACAGATGCTGCCAGGCCTGCTGAGCTGTGGTGGAAAATCAACTTGCCTAATGGGATAACAAGGTGCAGGGCTGGATGAACACAGCAGGCCAAGCAGCATCATAGGAGCAGAGAGGCTGACGTTTCGGGCCTAGACCCTTCATCAGAAAAGGGGGAGGGGAAGGGGGTTTTGAAATAAATAGGGAGAGAGTGGGAGGCGGATAGAAGAGGGATAGAGGAGAGGATAGGTGGAGAGGAAACAAACAGGTCGAAGAGGCGGGGATGGGGCCAGGAAAGGTGAGTGTAGGTAGGGAGTTAGGAAGGGGATAGGTCAGTCCAGGGAGGACGGACAGGTCAAGGGGGCGGGATGAGGTTGGTCGGTAGGAGATGGAGGTGCGGCTTG
>NW_025970177.1:0-12768 GCF_021869965.1 Rhincodon typus | reverse complement strand
ATTCTAATTATGGTCAAAAGACTTTTGTTGGGGAAAACTTTTCAAAGATTATACTTGTATTGCTCACTTCCAAAGATGATTTGTTTATTATTTGCATTTATTTTTCATTAGGAAAAGTGTTGGACCTGCTGATTAACATTATATGTGAACAGATCATGAGTATGAGGCACTGCATGCCTGTGAACATTTTACCTCCATCTTCATGATGCAAATGTATAATTAGAATTGACTGTAGACTACTGAAGTTACATTTTAACAACCTAACATTGTGCTGTATAATATGATAGAAACTGCGTTAAGGTTTTACACTTTTACAGAATTGCTGATGTCCTGTTGGACAACTAAAACCCATAATCCTGAGGTGAGTGACCAGCAGACTAGCTATTAGTACTATTTAATGCCACAAATAGTGGATTACTAGTGATTAATAATGCTGTAAGGTCAGCATCAAAGATTTCAGCTCAGCATGATGGACATAGGAAACCATTTCACTTATAGATCCTACAAAGTTGGAAATGGCATCCATCCATTTTAAGTGGGAAGGAAGAAGCGAGTGAAAAAAAATCCGGATAAAAAAATCCACAGTAGCAACAGGATGCCCCTCACCTGCATATGAGATATTATTCTCTAAAAGTAAATTACGAGATTACTACAATACCTGATTGTTACAACTTTTGGGAAATAATATTGATCCTGCTTGAGTTGTTTGCTATATAAATACAAGTTTTAATATCTTAAAGTTGATAATTTATAGAAACAAATATCTAAGAAACAAGTTTTCCATATTAAAGTTCTAAATTCAATGTATTTATAAATTGAATGTATATAACAAAGAACATTTTTATATATTGCATTGTAACCTCAGAACATCATAGAACTCACATTATAGCCAATTAAACACTCTGTGAAATTTGGATCATTATTGAATATATGCTGTACTGTGTATGGAGTTATACATTGTGCATTCTTCATTGTACTTGTTTCCCCAGAATGCCTCACTGCTAATGCCTTGTTGCTATAGAGAAATAAATCAAGTAAAAATAAAAGAGGGGGCAAAGATGAAATTGTCCTTTGCTTAGTCAGCAAGAAAATGATTACATTTTTAATTAGTTTATTTCTGCACTTGAGATATTGCTGTGGTATAGCTACTCGTTTCTTTTGGCCAGTTAAGAGTTTTTCCATTAAAGTGGATATTAGAGTTTCCAATTATTATTTTTATATTCAGGAACAACACAAGTGTAAATAAAATATTTATCTTTTGTTAATGTAACTTTCCTTTTAAAAGAGTCACTATTGCCAACAGTCTGATAATCGACAAGGTTAAAGAACATGTTGACTTTTTAAAAAAACTGGCATTCCCTCTATTCTTTCAGAGATAGTAGGAACTGCAGATGCTGGAGAATCTGAGATAACAAGGTGTAGAGCTTGATGAACACAGCAGGCCAAGCAGCATCAGAAAATGAAGGGTCTAGGCCCGAAACGTCAGCCTTCCTGCTCCTCTGATGCTGCTTGGCATGCTGTGTTCATCCAGCTCTACACCTTGTTATCTCATTCCCTCCATTCTATCAGGTTTGTCATTTTAAATGTGTCCTATTGAGCAGGTGGAAGTTGTGCATTTCAACCCATTTGCAATTTTGCTCAGTTTTCAGCCAGTAGCTGATTTAATTTTCGTTCACTGTTACAAATGGCATCACACAAGATGGGTTGACGTATGTTAAGCAATTTTTTTTCTTAATAGCTGGAAATGACTAATATATGTCTTGCACTCAAAAGAAATGAAGCTCTCTTTTAACTTAATTTTAGATTTTAAATCAAATAAAATCATTATAAAATTGCTTTTTTTTTAGGAACCAGGGCAAGATAAATAAATCTACATTAATAATACATACATTGAGCCTTTGTAGATGTTTTGCTTGGCCATTTTAAGGAATGGTTCTACTGGTTTAGGATCTTCCCATTTTATTCCAGGGTATATCCAACAAATTCATCAAAAAATATTGCATTCACTACACTCAGTGCCTTAATGTTGCAGTAAAATTCTCGGAGCAATTAAGAATGGCAATAAATACAGGCCCAGCCAGTAATGTCCATATCCAGAACAAATTTTTAAAAAAGGCCTGCATCTTCCATGGAGATGCAATCAGAATGTTACTTTGTTCTCTCATTTCTCTCTTCAAAACCTGTCTGCATTTCTTGCCGCATCGTCAGAGCCCAGGTCTCCAGAAATACAGAGTGCAGTACTCCTCAGAGAACTCCATCAGGGCAGTGTAGCATTGGGGGAAGACAGGACACAGCTGGTTTTTATGGCTTGAACTACCATATGTTGAGTTTAAATATCCAGTGTAAATGTTAGCAAATGAATGAGTGAATAGGTAGGTTATGTCAGTGCTGGTGGGGGATGTAGGATGGCAGGTTACTAGAGTGACAGGGTGGGAAGGGAATGCACGGTAGTGGAGCACTCACTTTAAAAATTAAAACCAGAACGGTAGTTTTCAATTTTAAAATGCTGGCAGATGCTGCCAGACCTGCCGACCTTTACCAGTCTTTCTATTTTGTTTCAATTTTAAAATGTTTGTCAACTGGCCGGTCTATGGACTGACCACATTCTGATAAAAATTTCCTGTATCATCACAGAAAAGCAGTGAAGTGATTGTTTTAAGAACTTAAGTAAATTATTGGCAATTGTAGCATATTATTTATAGTAGAAATGTTTACCTTCAGGAAAAGAGCTCGCTGGGAGTATTAAGGTATATTATTTGTAAATTAAGTAGGCAAATAACTTAATCAGTGTATAATGACGATTGCTGGGCAGGTGTTGTGCTATGGCTGCAGCTTGTGGGCAGTGATAAATGCCGGTGTGACGCAAGGTAATCACAACTGCAGTGGTTGTCTGTCGCTTGAAGAGTTCAGCTTAGAGTTAATGAGCTGCAAGCCAATTTATAGCCACTACTATGCATCAGAGCCAGAACAAAGTTCTGGGCACTTTGTTCCTGAAGGTAGTATTTTGCCTGAGGCTGGGATTGTCTCCTTTGGTCAGTGGTCAGGCACAAGAGGGTTCCCTTGCACATGAAGCAGGAAAGGGGACTGAAGATAGAAGTGAAGGAGCCACAGTCCTCACTATTGTCCTATGGGTTTAAAGTTCTCGCAGTTTGTACAGATGAGAGTGAGGGGTGCAAGTTGGATGAGTGAACGAACCATGGCGCTGTGGTGCAGAAAACCAGAAAACATGGTGCAGGGTTTAAGTTAGGAGGGGGAGGAAATAGGATTACTGTGTTTGTCAGGGAGATTGTGGCAATTCTCTGCAGCTGAGATTGTGAGCCCTGAAGGCTATGTCAGCTGGTGCCAGGATTCAGGGACATCTGCTCTGGAGTGGACAGAAAGTTCCAATCGTCTGACCTAACACCAGTTTTTGCTCTTTTGTATGCTTTAGGATTTGATTGGATACTCTTTTTGGCTCTCTTTGTTAACTACAGGTGATTCATCCTTCTCATGTAGTTCTTTTTTGACTGGAATGCATTTTTGCTAAGCATGACAAACATCTGCTTAACTGTCTGCCACTGCTCATCTGCTGAGCTTCCCCTTAGTTTATTTTCCCAGCCTGTCTTATACAACTCTTTCTTCATATCACTCATTGTCCTTATTTACATTGAGGGCACTGGTTCAAGACCCAAGTTTCTGTCCCTCAAACTGAGTTTGAAATTCTATCATGCTGCACTTATTACCCCTTTGAGGATCCCTGACTAGATCTCTTATTAAACATATCTTATTACACATTACTGGGTCTAAAATAGCCTGTTTCCAGGTAGGGCATGCAGTGTACTGCTCTAAGAGACAATCCCTGATGCGCCGTACAAATTTGTCTTGTATGTTGCCTTTGCCCAACTAATTTATCCAATCAATATACAGATTAAAATCACCCATGACAATTGTAGTGACTTTCTTACATGCTTCCATTATCTCTTGATTTATACTTTGTCCAAAAGTAGGGTAAATCTTCAGGGGCCAATGTATAATGCCCATCCGTGACCTTTTTTTCCCCTTGCTCCTCCTAATTTCCAACCAAACTGATTCTACATGATGATCTGTTGCACCCGCTCACACAGCACAGATATCACCCTTAATTAACAAAGATACCTCATTTCCTTTTCCTTTCTGGCAATCTTGTGGAACATTTAAATTCCCTTGAATGTTGAGTTCCAAGTCTTGGTCACCCTGTAACCATGTCTCTGTATGGCTATCAAGTCATATTAATTTATTTCTACTTATACCATCAACTCATCTGTCTTGTTGTAAATGCTGTGAGCATTCGGATAAAGAGCCTAAGCTTTGACTTTTTAATCATTATTACTTTTTCTGGCTTAACTCTGCTACACTTTTCTGCTAATAATTTCTATCCCTACCTGTCACACTTCAGTTGTCATTCACCTCTTCACTGCTCTATATCTCTTCTCTCCCATTTCTTTACGAGTTTTTAAACTTCCTTTCAGTTGAATACTTCTTCCCACTGATTAGTTTAAAGCCCTACCTACAATTTTCCAGGGCACTCCCAGGATAGTTCAAATGGAACAATGGAACAGCTCCACTCAAAACAGCTCTCTTTTTCCCCAGTAGAAGTGGAGTCAGAGAGCTGTACAACATGAAAACAGACCCTTCGGTCCAACTCATCCATGCCGACCAGATATCCTAAAATAATCTAGCCCCATTTGCCTGCATTTGGCCCATATCCCTCTAAAACCTTCCTATTCGTATGCCGATCCAGATGCTTTTTAGCTGTTGCAATTTTACCAGCCTCCAACTTCTTCTGGCAGTTCATTCGATACACACACCACTCTCTGCGTGAAAAAGTTGCCCCGCAGGTCCCTTTTAAATTTTTCTCCACTCACCTTAAACCTATGCCCTCTAGTTTTTGACTCCCCTATCCTGGGAAAAAGACCTTGACTATTCACTCAATGCCCAATATGATTTTATAAACTTCTATTAGGTCACCCCTCAGCCTTGGATGCTCAAGGGAAAATAGCCCCAACTTATTCAGCCTCTCCCTATAGCTCAATCCCTCCAACCCTGGCAACATGCTTGTAGATTTTTTTCTGAACCCTTTCAATTTTCACAACACCTTTTCTGTAGCAGGGAGATCAGAATTGAATGCAGTATTCCAAAACTTGCCTGACCAATGTCCTATACAGCCTCAACATGACCTCCTTACTCCTATACTCAATGCACTGACTAATAAAGGCGAGTGTACCAACTGCCCTCTTCATACCCTGTCTGTCTGCGACTCCACTTTCAAGGAACTATGAACCTGCACCCCAAGATCTCTTTATGCAGCAACACTCCCTAGGACCTTACCATTAAGCATATATGTCCCTCCCTGATTTGACCTTCCAAAATGCAGCACCTAACAAGTATCTAAATTAAGCTTCATCTGCCACTCCTCAGCCCATCGGCTCATCAGTTCAAGGTCCTGTTGTACTCTGAGGTGACCTTCTTTGCTGTCTGATACACCACCAATTTTGGTGCCATCTGCAAACTTAGTAACTAAACCTCCTATATTCACTTCCAAATCATTTATATAAGTGAAAAAAAAAGCAGTGGGCCCAGCACCGATCCTTGTGGCACACCACTGATGACAGACTTCCAGTTTGAAAGGCAACCCTCCACCACCACCCTCTGTTTCTACCTTTGAGCCAGTCATGTATCCAAATAGCTAGTCTGCCTATATTCCATGTGATCCAACCTTATTAACCAGAATACCACGTGGAACCTGTCGAATGCCTTATTGAAGTCCATATCGACCACGTTCACCATTCTGCCTATATCAATCCTCTTCATCACTTCTTCAAAAAACTCAATCAAGTTAGTGAGGCATGATTTCCCCCACGTACAAAGCCATGTTAACTATCCCTAATCAGCACTTGCCTTTCCAAATACATGTAGATCCTGTCCCTCAGAATCCCCTTCGACAACTTGCCCACCACTGATGTCAGGGTCACCGGTCTATAGTTCCCTGGCTTTTCCTTACCACCTTTCCTAAATAATGACACCACATTAGCCAATCTCCAGTCTTCCAGCAACTCATCTGTGGCTATTGATGATGCAAATATCTCAGAAAAGGGCCCAGCAATCACTTCCCTCACCTCCCACAATGTTTTAGGGTAAACCTGAACAGGTCCTGGGGATTTATCCACCTTTACGCATTTTAAGACTCCAGCACCTTCTTCTCTGTAATATAGGCACTTTTCAAGATATTATTATTTATTTCCCCAAGTTCTTTAGCTTCCGTGTTCTTCTCCACAGTAAACACTGATGCAAAATACTCATTTAGTATCTCAGCCATCTCTTCAGTCCTTGCTCCAGGCAAAGCCACTGCCTCAGCCAATGACCCGCTGAGCACCGCTCCAGCTTCCTCACAATGTCAGAAGGTGAAGAAAAGAAAAAAGCAAAATAAAAAGACAAGAAAAGAGAGAGAACGATGTGGCTGGCCTGGAGTGGATGGGCTCAGGAGCCCAAACATTACCAGCACCACCATCTTCACCTTACCAGCCTGTCTACACCATCCTGTAGTCTAAGGATTTTCTCCTTGCTATTTAACACGACACCAATTTTCATGTGATGTGCAAATTTACTGAGCATACTTCCTACACTCATGTCTAGATCCTTAATGTACACAACCATCAGCAAGTGACCCAGCCCTGAATTCTCTGGTACACAATATTCAATCAAATTTGTTAGACACGATCTCTACCTTACATAGCTATGCTGACTATCCTTGAATAGTACTTGCCTTTCCAAATAGAAATTAATTGAGACCTTTAGAATTTTTTCTGATAGTTTCCTGACCACAGATGTTAGACTCACTGGCCTGTAGTTCTCTGGTCTATTCCTACCACCCTTCTTGAATTAGCAGTCCCTCAGTCCTCTCGCAAACCTCTGGCCAGACAGAATTTGTAAATTAATGTCAGAGCCACTGCAGTCTCCTCTTTTACCTCCTACAGCAGCCTTGGATATATCTTAGCTTATCGACTTTTGAACCCTCAAACCGTTAATACCTCCTTCCTTTCAATGCTAATTTGTTCAAGTATATCACAGTGCTCCTTCCTGATTTCTAGACCTACATCATCCTTCTCTATTGTGAATACAAATGCCAAGTGCCCATTTAAGGTCTCAGCAACATCTTATGGCTCCACACTCAGATTGCTATTTTGGTCCTGAGTGAGTCCTACTCTTTCCCTGGCTATTTTCTTGCTCCTAATATACTGATAAAATGTCTCTGGATTTTCCTTAATGGTATCTGCCAATGTATTTTCATGTTCCTACTTCGCTCTCCTAATTTCTTTTTTGAGTAACCCCCTGGACTTTCTATACTGCTCTGGGGCATCCATTCTTTGTATCCACCAAGAGTTTCTTTTTTTTATCTTATCCTTGATATCCAGGGTTCTCTGCACTTGTTAGTCTCACCCTTCACCTTTACATGAACTTGTTGACACCGCACTCTCACTATTACTTTTTTGAATGTCTCCAACTGCTGTCATGTGAAATTTAATACAAGTAGCTACTCCCAGTCCACTTTGGCCAGATCCTGTCTCATCATATTAAAATTGGCCTCCCTCCACATCTTCATTTCCAGTTCATCTTTGTCCTTATCCATAATTTTCAGCATTTCTGTTTACTGTCTCAAATTAACTTTGATTATTTGAGAAATAAACTATCCTCTCCTGATTGGCCATCTCTAGGGATTTAACCTTTCCCTTGATTCTCCAGCATCTGCAGTTCCTACTATCTCTGAAGATTTTATCTGTGCTTTGTGATGCAGGCAAAGACTAGAGAATGAAAGGTGTGATTCTGTTTGGGGATTGGTTGAGGGAGAAGCTGTATACTATTCAGTTCAAGGCAAGGAGTATGCTAAGAATCCTGACCCAAGTCCCTGCTCCGATATACTCAAAATATGGTTCCCTGTATCCAGCTACACCACTCTGGTACAAACCCAAAGTAAAGATAAAGATTTAATGAAAATCCAACACCATAAATGGGAAAACAGGCAATCAAACAGTAATTTGGCTACAAACCAGATAGTTTGAAAAGTGAGACAAACACTTTTTTTTGTGAGGAATTTGACACTAGGTTAGTTAAGGGTGTGGGTAAACTCTAGAATCAGCCACAAGACTGGCTAAGACCAGTGTGTCAGAGGAGAGTGACATGCTCTTCTGATACACCATAGACTCAAGGAGACTGGAACAGGAACTCAGTGAAAGCCATACCCCAAGCCCAATGATTTCCACATCCTCGTGATGAACCCTAGAGAGAGACAGAGAGAGTGCATCAGAGAGAGGGAGAGAGCAAAAGAGAATAAAACTAAGCTTGAACATCAGCCCTTTGTTTGTCAGATAAATTAAGACCACCTACGTATATTGTTTTTGACGTAATACATTGGTTGAAGTGTCTGATGGAATATTTTACAGGCAAAACCCTGAGGCATACAAATTTTGGAAGAACAAAATTCAAATTAAAGATCAGTGCGTTTGGATAAACTGTAAATAAGAGCAGGAGGTATCTTGATCTTTTGTTTTTGAGCTTTAGATAAACAATGAAGCTGATTAATAGAATTGTATTGCTGGCTTGGCTTTTGCAAGTGAAGTATGGGATCAGCAGTTGAGGCCTAGTGCTCAATGGATGTGGACTTGGTGTGTAAACATAGCTAAACAGTGATATATGCAGACTTCCACCCACAACTTCAAGCATTAATTTCACATGCAACACTGAAGTCAAGTCCATTTATCCTAATGATATGTTCAAAACTTCAGATCACACTAGCACTTACATCAGAAGTAACTGAAGACTCTGTAGTGTGTCCTGTAAGAAAAGGAGGACCAAGAGGAGGGGTAGTTATGTGACATACGAATAAAATATTGTATGAAAATGTCCATCATGGATTGGTACCAGTTATTCTGAATCTCTCAGGCATTCAGTTAACATCATGGAGTCCAAAAACTTTACCTAGCATTTCTAAGGAATTAGTCAGTGTGTTCTTAACTAAGTGAGTTACACAATCAAAGAGAAAAACAGAGAGCATGGAAATTTGATAGGAGATGTTGCAGGCATTTATGTTGCAGATTTCACTATAGTTAATTGCATAGTGTTATAAGTTATCAATTAAATCAATTGACTTCTCAAGTTAAAGATGTATTAGGTACAATGAATGATAACACTAAACTTAGGAGTCAGGCAGGCGACACACGAACAGTGTTGCATTTTGTATGATTAACATCTTAGAATCACATGCTTGCACGATTAATAGGTTAACAAAGTAAGTAGAAAACAGCAGTCAACATCAAATAAATGTAACCTTAAGTATTATATATGGCAATTAGATGTTAGATTCTAAATTCAGTACAGAGAAAATGTAAAGTAGTTCCCATATGAGTTGACAACACTAAATTAAGGAAATTAGCTGATGGGACAGGAAGTTTGAGTAAAATCTCTGTGAGCTAAGGAGATTGTCAAAAGTATGGACTAATGATTCATATATGAGAGGAAACAGAATAGGTCATATATTAGAGATACCAGTTATATCTAAAGATGACAAATCATTAAACGTTACAACAGTATAAAATATTGGAGTGATCCAAAACACCATTTTGGATGAAAGCTAAGGAGGTTCTACTTTATGTAGTAGAAAAGGTGGAGACTTGTAGGGACAGCACTGAAGGAATGCCAACAGACTGATAAAACTATTGTTTGTCCCAGTTTATTTACACAACTGGAAAAGCCACATGCAGTTTTTGAGCCCAGTGGTAATGCAACATTTAATCAGGCGAAGAGAATACTGTATCATAACAACTTTAAAAGACTATCATTATCATAACCTGTCTTGTCCCATCACTGATTCAACATTTTATATTTACCCTCAAATGCCCATGCGCATAGAAAAATGGAATTGGTTAACACTAGAAGAAGAAAATCTGTGACTTTTGATGAGACTGATTTAGCTAGAGAAATGATTATATGTTATTGGAAAAGGGGTTTTGAAACAGACACACAGGTTACATGTTAAGGTTATTAAAAACACTAAGGAACATCCTCGGTTGGATGACATCTGGAAATAGTCAAGTAATGGACACACGACTGCATGGGTTCATATTATTTTGCATCATGTTATTATTATTGTTTTGTGTACTTGGACGTATCTTACTTTATTACTGTCATGTTTCACTGCATTTTAGCATCATTCTAATTATGGTCAAAAGACTTTTGTTGGGGAAAACTTTTCAAAGATTATACTTGTATTGCTCACTTCCAAAGATGATTTGTTTATTATTTGCATTTATTTTTCATTAGGAAAAGTGTTGGACCTGCTGATTAACATTATATGTGAACAGATCATGAGTATGAGGCACTGCATGCCTGTGAACATTTTACCTCCATCTTCATGATGCAAATGTATAATTAGAATTGACTGTAGACTACTGAAGTTACATTTTAACAACCTAACATTGTGCTGTATAATATGATAGAAACTGCGTTAAGGTTTTACACTTTTACAGAATTGCTGATGTCCTGTTGGACAACTAAAACCCATAATCCTGAGGTGAGTGACCAGCAGACTAGCTATTAGTACTATTTAATGCCACAAATAGTGGATTACTAGTGATTAATAATGCTGTAAGGTCAGCATCAAAGATTTCAGCTCAGCATGATGGACATAGGAAACCATTTCACTTATAGATCCTACAAAGTTGGAAATGGCATCCATCCATTTTAAGTGGGAAGGAAGAAGCGAGTGAAAAAAAATCCGGATAAAAAAATCCACAGTAGCAACAGGATGCCCCTCACCTGCATATGAGATATTATTCTCTAAAAGTAAATTACGAGATTACTACAATACCTGATTGTTACAACTTTTGGGAAATAATATTGATCCTGCTTGAGTTGTTTGCTATATAAATACAAGTTTTAATATCTTAAAGTTGATAATTTATAGAAACAAATATCTAAGAAACAAGTTTTCCATATTAAAGTTCTAAATTCAATGTATTTATAAATTGAATGTATATAACAAAGAACATTTTTATATATTGCATTGTAACCTCAGAACATCATAGAACTCACATTATAGCCAATTAAACACTCTGTGAAATTTGGATCATTATTGAATATATGCTGTACTGTGTATGGAGTTATACATTGTGCATTCTTCATTGTACTTGTTTCCCCAGAATGCCTCACTGCTAATGCCTTGTTGCTATAGAGAAATAAATCAAGTAAAAATAAAAGAGGGGGCAAAGATGAAATTGTCCTTTGCTTAGTCAGCAAGAAAATGATTACATTTTTAATTAGTTTATTTCTGCACTTGAGATATTGCTGTGGTATAGCTACTCGTTTCTTTTGGCCAGTTAAGAGTTTTTCCATTAAAGTGGATATTAGAGTTTCCAATTATTATTTTTATATTCAGGAACAACACAAGTGTAAATAAAATATTTATCTTTTGTTAATGTAACTTTCCTTTTAAAAGAGTCACTATTGCCAACAGTCTGATAATCGACAAGGTTAAAGAACATGTTGACTTTTTAAAAAAACTGGCATTCCCTCTATTCTTTCAGAGATAGTAGGAACTGCAGATGCTGGAGAATCTGAGATAACAAGGTGTAGAGCTTGATGAACACAGCAGGCCAAGCAGCATCAGAAAATGAAGGGTCTAGGCCCGAAACGTCAGCCTTCCTGCTCCTCTGATGCTGCTTGGCATGCTGTGTTCATCCAGCTCTACACCTTGTTATCTCATTCCCTCCATTCTATCAGGTTTGTCATTTTAAATGTGTCCTATTGAGCAGGTGGAAGTTGTGCATTTCAACCCATTTGCAATTTTGCTCAGTTTTCAGCCAGTAGCTGATTTAATTTTCGTTCACTGTTACAAATGGCATCACACAAGATGGGTTGACGTATGTTAAGCAATTTTTTTTCTTAATAGCTGGAAATGACTAATATATGTCTTGCACTCAAAAGAAATGAAGCTCTCTTTTAACTTAATTTTAGATTTTAAATCAAATAAAATCATTATAAAATTGCTTTTTTTTTAGGAACCAGGGCAAGATAAATAAATCTACATTAATAATACATACATTGAGCCTTTGTAGATGTTTTGCTTGGCCATTTTAAGGAATGGTTCTACTGGTTTAGGATCTTCCCATTTTATTCCAGGGTATATCCAACAAATTCATCAAAAAATATTGCATTCACTACACTCAGTGCCTTAATGTTGCAGTAAAATTCTCGGAGCAATTAAGAATGGCAATAAATACAGGCCCAGCCAGTAATGTCCATATCCAGAACAAATTTTTAAAAAAGGCCTGCATCTTCCATGGAGATGCAATCAGAATGTTACTTTGTTCTCTCATTTCTCTCTTCAAAACCTGTCTGCATTTCTTGCCGCATCGTCAGAGCCCAGGTCTCCAGAAATACAGAGTGCAGTACTCCTCAGAGAACTCCATCAGGGCAGTGTAGCATTGGGGGAAGACAGGACACAGCTGGTTTTTATGGCTTGAACTACCATATGTTGAGTTTAAATATCCAGTGTAAATGTTAGCAAATGAATGAGTGAATAGGTAGGTTATGTCAGTGCTGGTGGGGGATGTAGGATGGCAGGTTACTAGAGTGACAGGGTGGGAAGGGAATGCACGGTAGTGGAGCACTCACTTTAAAAATTAAAACCAGAACGGTAGTTTTCAATTTTAAAATGCTGGCAGATGCTGCCAGACCTGCCGACCTTTACCAGTCTTT
>NW_025970176.1:12456-12768 GCF_021869965.1 Rhincodon typus | reverse complement strand
AGGGAGCACCGCACTATCGGAGGGTCAGTGCTGAGGGTGCACCACACTGTCGGAGGGTCAGTGCTGAGGGTGCACCACACTGTCGGAGGGTCAGTGCTGAGGGAGCGGGCACTGTCGGAGGGTCAGTGCTGAGGGAGCGCCGCACTGTTGGAGGGTCAGTGCTGAGGGAGCGCCGCACTGTCAGAGGGTCAGTGCTGAGGGAGCGGGCACTGTCAGAGGATCAGTGCTGAGGGAGCGCCGCACTGTCGGAGGGTCAGCGCTGAGGGAGCGCCGCACTGTCGGAGGGTCAGCGCTGAGGGAGCGCCGCACTGT
>NW_025970176.1:9843-12446 GCF_021869965.1 Rhincodon typus | reverse complement strand
GAGCGCCGCACTGTCGGAGGGTCAGCGCTGAGGGAGCGCCGCACTGTTGGAGGGTCAGTGCTGAGGGAGTGGGCACTGTCAGACGATCAGTGCTGAGGGAGCGCCGCATTGTCAGAGGGTCAGCACTGAGGGAACGCCGCACTGTCAGAGGGTCAGCGCTGAGGGAGCGCTGCACTGTCGGAGGGTCAGCGCTGAGGATATGACACAAACACTTTCACATTGCATTTCTGCATTTTCCTGGAACCCTGGCACAGAGTTGATTCCCATTTCTGGCTGGGGGTGGGGAGGGGAGACTGAGTGACCGTGCCCCTGCAATCTGCTGTCTGACCGTTCCGAGAGACAGGAGAAGGTACAGGGAGCAGGCTGGGAGCGGAGAATGCAAAAGGAGGAACATAAATATTTCAATAGCAGGAAACCTTGGTAAATTATGCAAACAGCCTCCATCGTAGCTCATTTCGGATCATGGTGTGACATTACAAAAGGCCAGCTCCAAGTGTCCCATTGCACCAATCCCTCACAAACAGAACGCTCTGACAATGGTGTATGGCTATGTCAGCGACACTAACCAGCAGGAACATAACCAAGCTCTCCAGGCAGTGCCCCAGAGAATATTGTTTATCCCTCCTGCAGAACATCCCCAGATCAGAACGAGATGTCAAACATCCAAAGTGTTAGTTTGAAGTTTGATGCTAGTCTTGTGTGATTAACAATTTGCCTGATTATCGAATGGACAACATGTGTCTATATCTGAGATAACAAGGTGTAGAGCTGGATGAACACAGCAGGCCAAGCAGCATCAGAGGAGCAGGAAAGCTGATGTTTCGGGCCTAGACCCTTCTTCAGAAATGTGCCTATATCTAACCAAATATAACCATCTCTAATCAAACATCTCATCGATCTGTTTGGGATCAGCTTGTATCTGTGGAAAAGGGGTTGTTATTCTGTGTCTCGGTCAGTGTGCTTTTATAACACATGCTCATGATAACATCACTTATATAACACACCCTCTGACCTGACAAGGTAAAGGTTTCACACTCCATCTCACCCTGGGATCACCTGAAGCATGACATACTACTGGAAGCATGTGCTGTTTGTAATCAGACAGCTCTAATGTTCACCCAAGCACTGATGTGCTGGAAGGGTGGATTGTTTATATAGAGCAGCTGTAATAAGTGTCTGTCAGATCCTTCAATACCACCACATCCACACCCAGTTTCTTATGAGGGATAATGTAAGCTTGACAAATCAGTTAAAACTCCCTGTTGAAGTCAAAATTACATCAGGTAGTAATACAGTTCCGCTGAACTGAAAGGAAATCTCTCTGTATGCTTTCCCTATCAAACACTCCCAGGTCAGGGACAGCATAGGGTTAGATACAGAGTAAAGCTCTCTCTACACTGTCCCCCCATCAAACACTCCCAGGACAAGGACAGCACGGGGTTAGGTACAGAGTAAAGCTCCCTCTACATTGCCCCCCCCATCAAACACTCCCAGGACAGGGACAGCACGGGTTTAGATACAGGGTAAAACTCCTTCTACGCTGTCCTCATTAAATGTATTGTGCAGAGCAGTGGGCAAACGGATTTCAACCTGGAAAAGTGTATGGTAATTTGGGAATGCACGAGATTATACAATGAATGGTAGGACCCTGGAAAATATTGAAAACAGAGGGATATACATAAATCCCTTGAGCAGGTAAATCAGGCCATTAAGGACTCTTCAGTTTAATGTAAGTGGTAGAGGGCTAAGAGGAGGGTTGAAGATAAATAATTTCTTTCAGAGGCTGGTGGGAATCTGGAATTGACTGTCTGAAACAGAAACCTCTATAATATTTAACCACTCTCACATTCATTCAAAAACAAACACTGAAAGAATTGTGAATGCTGTCAATCAGAAACAAACACAGAAATTGTTGGAAAAGCTCATGCAGGTCTGGCAGCATCTGTGAAGAGAAATAAGAGTTAACATTTCAGGTCCCGTGACCCTCAGAACTGGAGTCTATTTAGCTTCTCCTTACAGCTCCCTCCAACCCTGGTAACATCCTTGCTAATGTCTTCTGCACTCTCTCAAGTTTAATAACATCCTACCTATAGCAGGGAGACCAGAATTGCAGACAGTATTCCAAAAGTAGCCTAACCAATGACCTGTATAGCTGCAACATGACCCTCCCAACTCCTATATTCAATGCACTGACCAATAAAAATATGCATACCAAATGCCTTCTTCACTATCCTATCTACCCGTGACTCTACTTTCAAGGAACTATGAACCTGCACCCCAAGGTCTCTTTGTTCAGCTACACTCCCCAGGACCTTACCATTAAGCGTATAAGTCCTGCCCTGATTTGCCTTTCCAAAATGCAGCACCTCACATTTATCCAACTTAAATTCCATCTGCCCCTTCTTAGCCCATTGGCCCATCTGATCAAGGTCCCGTTGTAAGTTGTTTCTTTGTTTGCCTTGCAGTTATTCATCATGATGGAGAAAGAGAAGACACAGCCAACTAACACTGTCTCTCTCACACACACACTCTCACTCACTCATATTCACACACACACACACACAGACACTCTCACTCACTCATACTCACACACTCTCACTCAC
>NW_025970176.1:9594-9833 GCF_021869965.1 Rhincodon typus | reverse complement strand
CTCACTCACTCATACTCACACACTCTCACTCACTCATACTCACACTCTCACACATACAGACACAGATTCATTCTCTGTCACACACACACACATACAGACTCTCACTCACTCATACACACACAGTCTCACACACACACTCTCACACATACAGACACATATTCACTCACACACACACTCTCACTCACTCATACACACACACTCTCACACATACAGACACATATTCACTCTGACACACACAA
>NW_025970176.1:7205-9584 GCF_021869965.1 Rhincodon typus | reverse complement strand
CTCACTCATACTCACACTCTCACACATACAGACACATATTCACTCTCTCACACACACACACTCTCACTCACTCATACTCACACATACAGACACATATTCACTCTCACACAGACACACACCACACACACTGAGACCACTGTCTCACCATCAAACACCATCCCCACATCCCAGCCTCCACACACACCCCTCCCCCACAATCCCCCAAACAGTCACCACCCCCACATATCCCCCATCCTACATACACCCCTCCCCCACATCCCAGACCCCACACACACTCCCACACAGAGTTTGGAGGGTGGAGTGTTGGTGGAGGGGTTATGTGTGTGTGGGGGGGTGGAGGCAGGGGGGGTCGGTCGGTTCACCTGTCCTATTCATCTGTGATGCTGTGGCACTGAGGCCAAATATGATTGGGACCACCGGAAGAAGATGGGTATGGGATGGTGCCAAGCGGGGAGTGGGGTGGGAGGTGGGGACCCTGAGTAAGTGTTGCTTGGAAAAGACAGTGGGAGGTGGGAGGAGAGTTCTGTTACAGTTCTCATACGATGGGCTGTGAACAATTCTGGGCGAGAGAGAGAGAGAGAACAATGTCAGGCTCCCAGGAACAGTGGTGCTTGTTTCAAAGCCTGGCATTCGCCCTCACCAGCTGGTACCTGCTGTGAATTGACTCACTTGAGTTACTGTAGCAGTGACCCAGATACACCAGCATGCAACATTGCAGAGGTCCCTGTTCAAATTTGAAATTGCCCACACAATCCCATGCCGCAAAAACCCCATTCCCATTCGTCCACAGAACATGGGCATCACTATCTGGGCCAGCATTTATTGCTCATCCCTAATTGGCCTTGAAAATCATAGAACCCTGCAAAAAACATCACACCCAGACCTTACTCTGTATTTATCATGGCTAAACTACCTGGCCTACACATCCCTGGGCATTACAGGACAATTTAGCACAGCCAATCCACTCTAACCTACACATCCCTGGACACTATGGGACAATTTAGCACGGCCAATCCACCCTAACCTGCACTCCTTTGGACTGTAGGAGGAAACCCACACAGATACAGGCAGAATATGCAAACTCCACACACAGACAGTCACCCAACGGTGGAATTGAACACAGATCCCTGGTGCTGCGAGACAGCTGCGCTAACCCACTGAGCCACCGTACCACACATTCTTGAATCTCTGCAGTCCATGTGCTGTGGCTTGACACACAATGTCCCCTAGGAAGGGAATTCCAGGATTCTGACCCAGCGACACTGAAGGAACGGGGATATATTCCCAAGTCGGGATGGTGAGGGGCTCGGAGGGGAACGTGCAGGGGGTGGTGTTCCCATGTACCTGCTGCCCCTTGTCCTTCTGGATGGAAGTGGATCGTGGGTTTGGAAGGTGCTGCCTGAGGATCTTTGGTGAATTTCTCCAGAGCACCATGTAGATGGTACACACTGCTGTTACTGAGCGTCGGTGGTGGGGGGGAGTGGGATGTTTGTGGATGTGGTGCCAATCGAGCGGGGGCTGCTTTGTCCTGGATGGTGTCGAGCTTCTTGAGAGTTGTTGGAGCTGCCCCCATCCAGGGGCAAGTGGGGAGTATTCCATCCCACTCCTGCCTTGTGCCTTGTAGATGGTGGGACAGGCTTTGGGGGGAGTCAGGAGGGGAGTTACTCGCTGCAGGATTCCCAGCCTCTGACCTGCTCTTGTAGCCCCTGTGTTTATGTGGTGAGTCCAGTTGAGTTTCTGGTCAATGGTAACCCCCAGGATGTTGATGGTGGGGGATTCAGTGATGGGAACACCATTGAATGTCAAGGGGCGGTGGATAGATTGTCTGTTATCGGTGATGATACTTTTGTAGTGCAAAGGTTACAACATTTTCTCTAAATTGACCCCCTCTTCCTTCCTGGTGTCTCGCATTGAGGTTAATGCCTCCTCAAGCAGAGCCAAACCACCCCTCCCAACCCCACAAAATTTGCTTGGGTGGTGTGTGTCCACAGGCTATTCGACTGGGTGGGGCAGGTGTGGACAGTGAGACATGCATCTGTAAAATTCTACAGTTCTGTGAAGCACACTGTGGTTGAATTTCTGCTCACGGTGTGTTTCAGACACAGGTGGTCATTGGAAAGGCTCCACCAAGGCCTGCTGACCAAATGTTTGCCTACTGAAGGATTCAGCCCAGGGCAGCAATGATGTGGTTACAATACATCGTATCCATGGTGCCTCAAAACCTGCACCGAGTCAGTTCCTTGTCAATCATTTCATTTCCCGGGCCGGCCTGGAAAAGCTAATGGCTGATTTGCAAATCTGTCGCCCTCCCTGGTGCAGTGTATAAGGTGCACTGCCCTGAGGCCCTGGTACAGTGTATAAGGTGCGCTGCCCTGAGGC
>NW_025970176.1:6327-7195 GCF_021869965.1 Rhincodon typus | reverse complement strand
TATAAGGTGCGCTGCCCTGAGGCCCTGGTACAGTGTATAAGGTGTGCTGCCCTGAGGCCCTGGTACAGTGTATAAGGTGCGTTGCCCCGAGGTCCTGGTACAGTGTATAAGGTGCGCTGCCCTGAGGCCTTGGTGCAGTGTGTAAGATGCGCTGCCCTGAGGCCCTGTGCTGATGTGTTAAGTTACAAGAGGGTGAATTATTTAAGAATCCTTTACCGGCCTCTCACATCACAAATTCACCAGAGATAACAAGTTGTAGAGCTGGATGAACACAGCAGGCCAAGCAGCATCAGAGGAGCAGGAAGGCTGATGTTTCGGGTCTGGACCCTCATGTTTAAAATGGTTTCCAATTCTCAGTTCAACTCAGTCACTGTCTGTTCTCTGGGGGAAAGCAAGTAATTCATTGTATCATTGATAGGAACAGGAGGAGGCCATTCAGCCCCCTCCTCGAACCTGTTACACAGGAACAGGCCATCGGCTCCTTCTTGAGGCTGTTACACATAAACAGGAGGCCATTCAGCCTGCCTGGTCCTGTTGCCTTTGATTTCGACTGATCCATACCTTAACTGGATCAGTTATGATGCAGTTCACGACAATCAAATCTCCATTTCACCCAACGAACAGAATCATTCCTGAACCGACAACATCATTCCCCAATTCAGGAAAACAGGAAATCCATCACAGCCAAATCAGGGACTTTAGTTAAATGTGCGCCCACTGTCAGAGGGTCAGTGCTGAGGGAGCGCCGCACTGTCGGAGGGTCAGTGCTGAGGGAGCGCCGCACTGTCGGAGGGTCAGTGCTGAGGGAGCGCCGCACTGTCGGAGGGTCAGTGCTGAGGGAGTGGGCACTGTCAGAGGGTCAGTGCTG
>NW_025970176.1:3842-6317 GCF_021869965.1 Rhincodon typus | reverse complement strand
GTCAGTGCTGAGGGAGTGGGCACTGTCAGAGGGTCAGTGCTGAGGGAGTGGGCACTGTCGGAGGTTCAGTGCTGAGGGAGTGGGCACTATCAGAGGGTCAGTGCTGAGGAAGTGGGCACTGTTAGAGGGTCAGTGCTGAGGGAGTGCCACAAAGTTCAAGAGTTTGTTTGCCTTTATTTCTGATAGTTTTTCTGGAATAGTATCAACCAGAGGCCTCTTATGTGGTATTGTGTCCTGCTCAGGTCTCGCGGTGTTATTGGAAGGATATTATTAAGCTGGAGAGAGTTCAGAAAAGATTTACCAGGATATTGCTGGGGTTGGAGGGTTTGAGACATAGGAAGAGGCTGAATAGACTGGGGCTATTTTCCCTGGAGCGTAGGAGGCTGAGGGGTGACCTTATGGACGTTTATAAAATCATGAGGGGCATGGATAGGGTAAATAGCCAAGGTTTGTTTGGGTGAGTTCAAAATTTGGGGACATATTTTCAAGGTGAGTTGAGAGAGTTTTAAAAAGGAACGGGGGGCAACATTTTACACAGAGAGTGGTTCGTATGTGGAAACATAGAAACATAGAAGATAGGAGCAGGAGGGGGCCATTCGGTCCTTCAAGCCTGCTCCTCCATTCATCATGATCATGGCTGATTGTCCAACTCAATAGCCTAATCCTGCTTTCCCCCCATAACCTTTGATCCAATTCGCCCCAAGTGCTGTATCTAGCTGCCCCTTGAATGCATTCAATATTTTGACATCAACTCCTTCCTGTGGTAATGAATTCCACAGGCTCTCCACTCTTTGGGTGAAGAAATGTCTCCATCCTAAATAGTCTACCCCAAATCCTCAGACTGTGACCCCTGATTCAGGACATATCCGCCATCGGGAACATCCTCCCTGCATCTACCCTGTCTAGTCCTGTTAGAATTGTACAAGTCTCTGAGAGATCCCCCTCATTCATGTGAACTCCAGCAAAAACAATCCCAACCTAGTCACTCTGTCCTCATACTTCAGACCCGCCATCCCCAGAATGAACTTCCTGAGGAAGTGGTGGATGTGGGTACAGTTACAATGTTTAGTAGACATTTGGATAAGTACATGAATAGGAAAGGTTCAAAGGAACAAAAACAGAAGTTGCTGGAAAAGCTCAGCAGGTCTGGCAGCATCTGTGAAGGAAAAAACAGATTTAACATTTTTGGTCCAGTGACCCTTCCTCAGTTCTTTGTTTTTGTTCCTGCTTTACAGCATCCACAGTTCTTTCGGTTTTTATTAAGGTTTGGAGGGATATGGGCCAGGAGTAGGCAGGTGGGAATAGTTTAGTTTGGGATTATGGTCAGCATGGATGAAGGGTCTGTTTCCGTGCTGTCTAACTCAATGACTCTGTGTCAAGGGCAGCAGGTACATGGGAACACCACCCCCTGCAAGTTCCCCTCCGAGCCCCTCACCATCCCGACTTGGGAATATATCCCCGTTCCGTCAGTGTCGCTGGGTCAGAATCCTGGAATTCCCTCCCTAAGGGACATTGTGGGTCAACCTACAGCACATGGACTGCAGTGGTTCAGGAAGGCAGCTCACCCCCACCCCCACCTTCTCAAGGGGGCAACTAGGGATGGGGGCAATAAATGCTGGGCCCAGACAGTGACACCCACATCTCCATGTAGTTCTCCAAAGTGCTAAGCAAATGCAAATAAAACTGTAATGACATCCTCTGGCCAGTGTGAGGCTCTGCGTGACCTGTTTACATGGGAAACCTGGCAGGAGGCTGGAATGGGGTTAGAATGGGGTGGAGGGGCAAACTGGGAACAAGTGGTTTGTCTTGCAGAGAAACAAAACCGATTTTTAAGGAGGATAGGAGGGATAGGGTGATCTGAAGGCTGCTCATGTAGACAAGAGCCCTCAGTCCTCACCTGAGCTGGTGCTGGGATTTATCACTGTGTATGGGGCTGAGGCCGTGGACCCTGGCAGACAATTACAAAGAGCTCTCGTCTTTGCCAGCCCCTTGAGTTTCCTCCGCCAATTGCATGGGAATATTGCATTACATCTGAGCAGACGGTGGGAGGGAAGAAGCGAAGCTCCCTCAGCAATCAGCTGTAGCAACATGACCTTAGCGCGAAAAGGCAGAGAGAGAGAGAAACCCACAGAACTGTCATGACCTGAATCCCAGAATCCTGCCAGTGAGCAAGTCGTATCTCGCCTCCTTCTCTCTCCACAGCGATTCCGAAGCAGCAGGACGGGGATTGGGAGAGAGAGAGAGCCATCACTCCGGTACAGGCCAGGCTGACAGACAGAAACTGCAACCAGTGAGTATGTACGGTTTTATATCTTTCTCATCGCGGGGAGCCTTCCGGGAATAAGCCCCTGTTCTTTTCTGCTCCGGTTCGACCCCTGAGTTCCGCTGGATCTGCTCGAATTAATGTTCATTACCTTGTGTTAGCTATATCGCCTCCAGTCAATTTCATCTTCATAGTCCTGTATCCAGTCAATT
>NW_025970176.1:1816-3832 GCF_021869965.1 Rhincodon typus | reverse complement strand
AGATGCACTGTATCCAGTCAGTTCCATATTAGATACACTGTATCCAGTCAATTCCATATTAGATACAGTGTATCCAGTCAATTCCATGTTAGATACACTGTATCCAGTCAATTTCATGTTAATTACACTGTATTCAGTCAATTCCATATTAGTTATAGAATGGTAGAGTCATAGAGGTGTACAGCACGGAAACAGACCCTTTGGTCCAACTTGTCCATGCTGACCCAGATATCTTAAATTAATCCAGTCCCATTTGCCAGCATTTGGCCCATATCCCTCTAAACCCTTCCTATTCATGTACCCATCCAGGTGCCTTTTAAATGTTGTAATTGTACCAGCCTCCACCACTTCCTCTGGCAGCGCTTTCCACATGCATACCACCCTCTGTGTGTGTTGGGGGGTGGGTGGGAAGTTACCCCTCAGATCCTTCCCCTCTCACCTTAAACCTGTGCCCCTCTAGTTTTGGACTCTCCCCACCCTGGGGAAAAGATCTTGGCTATTCACCCTATCCATGCCCCTCATGATTTTATAAACCTCTATAAGGTCACCCCTCAGCCTCCGACGCTCCAGGGAAAATAGCCCCAGACCATTCAGCCTCTCCCTGTAGCTCAAACCCTCCAACATCCTTGTTAATCTTTTCTGAACCCTTTCAAGTTTCACAACATCCTTCCTATAGCAGGGAGACCAGAACTGAACACAATATTCCAAAAGTGGCCCTAACCAATGTCCTGTACCGGCACAACATGACCCTCCCAACCCCAATGCTCAATGCACTGACCAATAAAGGCAAGTGTACCAAACACCTTCTTCACCGTCCTGTCTACCTGCAACTCCACTTTCAAGGAACTATGAACCTGCACCTCAAGGTCTCTTTGTTCAGCAACACTCCCCAGGACCTTACCATTAAGTGTATAAGTCCTGCCCTGATTTGCCTTTCCAAAATGCAGCACCTCACATTTATCTGAATTAAACTCCATCTGCCTCTCCTCGGCCCATTGACCCGTCTGATCAAGGTCCTGTTGTACTATGAGGTATCTTCTTGGCTGTCCACTATACCTCCAATTTTAGTGTCATCTGCAAACTTACTAAGCGTACCTCCTGTATTCACATCCAAATCATTTATATAAATAACAAAAAGCAGTGGACCCAGCACCGATCCTAGTGGCACACCGCTGGTCACAGGCCTCCAGTCTGAAAAGCAACCCCCCACCACCACCCTCTCTCTTCTGCCTTTGAGCCAGTTCTGTATGCAAATGGCTAGTTCTCCCTGTATTCCATGTGATTTAACCTTGCGAACCAATCGACCACGAGGAACCTTGTCGAATGCCCAAATGAAGTCCATATTGATCACATCCACCGCTCTGCCCTCACCAATTCTCTTTGTCACCTCTTCGAAAAACTCAGTCAAGTTAGTGAGACATGATTTCCCAAGCACAAAGTCATACTGACTGTCCCTAATCAGTCCTTTCCAAATACATGTAAATCCTGTCCCTCAGAATTCCCTCCAACAACTTGCCCACCACCGATGTCAGGCTCACTGGTCTATAGTTCAGAGATAGTAAGAGCTGCTGATGCTGGAGTCAGAGATAACAAAGAAAACCATTCTGAAGAAGGTTCCCGACCCGAAACGTCAACTTTCCTGCTCCTCTGATGCTGTCTGGCCTGCTGTGTTCCTCCAGCTCCACACTGTGTTATCCTGGTCTATAGTTCCCTGGTTTTTCCTGACCATCTTTCTTAAATAGTGGCACAATTACATTGTATCCAGTCAATTTCATGTTAGGTACACTGTCTCGCATCAATTCTGGGGTTGTAGGGGCTGGAGGGGGTTACAGAGATAGGGAGGGGTGTAGGGGCTGGAAGGGGTTACAGAGATAGGGAGGGGGTGTAGGGGCTGGAGGGGGTTACAGAGATAGGGAGGGGGTGTAGGAGCTGGAGGAGGTGACAGAGATAGGGAGGGGGTGTAGGGGCCAGAGGAGGTGACAGAGATAGGGAGGGGGTGTAGGGGCTGGAGGAGGT
>NW_025970176.1:0-1716 GCF_021869965.1 Rhincodon typus | reverse complement strand
TGAGGGGGTTACAGAGATAGGGAGGGGGTGTAGGGGCTGGAGGGGGTGTACGGGCGGGAGGGGGTGTAGGGGCTGGAGGGGGTTACAGAGATAGGGAGGGGTGTAGGGGCCGGAGGATGTTACAGAGATAGTGAGTGGTTCTTGTGAATTTCGTTTCATTCCATTATCCTGAGGTAATATATAGTTGATTTCTATCTGATGAATTGTATATAATTGCTTACACTGTCCCTGTTCTTTGAGTCTGACAGATTTTAACTGTATCATTTTAATTTTATGTGTGTTCTGTTGTGTTGTACACCCTCACATTGACATCGTGTCAGTTTGAGGCCAATTACATTCCACCAGTGGCCTGAAAGAAGTTGGAATTGAACAAACTGGATTCTGTTACAATTCAGTAAGACTTTCAGAGAAAGGTTCAGGAGTTTTTAGGATTGACTTTGAGGAGTCAGTCTGAAAGTGAACAGTGAGTGGGTCATGTCACAAATTAGCCGTGCTGACCTAGTCTTCACAAACTGGCAGCTGAGGGTGGAGCAGATGACGTATAATTTTCCCTGCTCCTTCTCAATACCTCTCCCTGTCCTCAGAGCTCAGTGTTTGGGCTGGGTGATCAATAATTGATGTCCTGTAGGTAGAAATAGATTCACTGAGATAAAACATTCTCTCCATCTGTCTCTCCCTCTGCATTTCCATCTCTCTCCTTCTGTCTCCTTCCATCTCCCCCCTCCCTCCTTCCATCTCTCTTCTGTCTCTGCTTCTGACTGTCTCCCTCTCTCTCATCTCTCTCCCCTTCTCTCTCATTCCATCCTCGCCCTCTCTCCCTCACTTCCTATCTTTCTATCTCCCTCTAACCCTCTCCCCTCTCTATCCCTCTTTCTCTATACATCTCTCCATCTCACTCCCCACCTCGCTCTCTCTTACTCCCCTCTCTCTATCCCTCTTTCCTCTTCTCTCCCACCCTTCTCTCTCGCCTCTCGCGCTCTCTTTCTATCCCTCTCTCTTACCCTTGACCGAGGCACTGGAAAAGACAACGGCAGAAACAGCCCTGTCAACCCTGCAAAGTCCTCCTCACTAACATCTGGGGGTTAGTGCCAACACTGGGAGAGCTGTCTCACAGACTCGTCAAGCAACAGCCTGATATAGTCATACTCACAGAATCATACCTTACAGACACTGTCCCAGACACCATCATCACCATCCCTGGATACGTCCTGTCTCACGGACAGGATAGACCCAGCAGAGAGGGTGACACAGTGGGATACAGTCAGGAGTGAGTTGCTCTGGGAGTCCTCAACATTGACTCTGGACCCCATTAAGTCTCATGGCTTCAGGTTAAAACATAGACAAGGAAACCTCCTGCTGAACCACATACCGTCCTCCCTCAGCTGATTAATCAGTACTCCTCAATGTTGAACAACACTTGGAGGAAGCACAGAGGGTGGCAAGGGCACAAAATATGTACTCTGGGTGGGGGATTTCAATATCCCCCACCAAGAGTGGCTCAGCAGCAGTATTACTGATCGAGCTGGTCGGGTCCTAAAGCTGCTAGATTGGGTCTGCGGCAGGTGGTGAGGGAGAAATATACTTGAACACGTCCTTACCAATCTGCCAGCTGCAGATGCATCTGTCCATGACAGTATTGGTAAGAGTGACCATCGCACAGTCCTTGTGGAAACCAAGTCCCACCTTCACATTGAGAATACCCTCCATTGTGTTGTG
>NW_025970175.1:0-12769 GCF_021869965.1 Rhincodon typus | reverse complement strand
CTTCATTTTCTGAAGAAGGGTCTAGGCCCAAAACGTCAGCCTTCCTGCTCCTCTGATGCTGCTTGGCCTGCTGTGTTCATCCAGCTCTACACCTTGTTATCTCTTCTTTTAATTCTATCAAACTTTTATTCTTTTTCTGGCCTCGGTTTTTTCACCTTCAAAATCTCCTCTAGTGACTGTCCAGCCTCTTCTCCATTTTATTACTTCTAGTCTTCTTTCAAACCTCAACCATTTCCATTAGCTGCTTCAGTGGTTGTTTGATTTTCTCTATGTCCTATTCACTAGGGCGTCATTGCTGGCATTTGTCTCTGAACGGACTGTCTCATGAATGATTTGCAGTTTCATGTTCATGTGTTATGCATCCCCATCTGTTTTTGCCGGACTGTCATTTTCTCCACTACTGCTTTGAACTTGAACTGATGTTTCTGTAGCATTTCCTGCTAAGTCTGATCTGTTTTACATGTGAGTTGCTCCAGATCTACCTATAAACTGGCAATCTTTTCATCGGATCGATGATGCAGAGCTGATTTTTCTGTCTTGCATATGAATTACTTGAATACATCATCCTTTAAACCTGGAGGGTTCAATTCAAATGACTCGAATTCTAGTCAATGGATATGGTCATTTAATCTGACTCTGAATTGCTCTTCTAATATGGTCCATGCTTTTTGGAGATTTTTAAGTTGATAACCTTTACGTGTTAAGTCTGTGTAGACCCTTGATCCCAATTGCTAAGCAAATTTAATGGCTTGCTTTACTGTATCAGAAACGTTCAAATTCAAAAAGCATAACTCTGAGTGCTGTTTAAACATTATGCAATTCTGCTACAGGTCTGCTGTGTTCCAATTTAAGCTCGGAAATTTTGTGGATGTGAATGATCAAACTCAGAGCAGGCTGTCAAGGAGAGTTGCAACATTGTATACCACAGCACATTGAATCCTTAACACCAAACTCTCTTAAAGGCAAGATGCACATACACCAAACGCATTCCAGAACTGCACAAAATACTCTAAACGTGGCCTAACTAAAGCCTCTATCAAACACTCCCAGGGTATGTACAGTATGGGTTTGGATGCAGAGGACATTTCTCTCTACTCCGTCCCCATCAAACACTCCCTAGCCAGCATTGTCCGAGTGCCTCATCCCAATAACCCTATTGTTTGCCTCCTCATCGGCCCATATCAATCTCAAAGGTATCCTACTGCCCACTACCTGCCCGTAATCCTGTATTAATCCAAAATTTCAATCCTAGGACATTCTGCTCAATCCCCACCTTAAGTGCTTTTCCGTTAAGAATGCACTCTCATTATTCATTTCCACACAAAATCTATCATTGCACACTGCCATACATTAATTGAACTTGACACCCATCGGCCCAATTTCACTACATCTTGTTAATCAACTAGAATAGCAGATCTAGTATTGGCCAATGACTGCATTATTTTCTAAAAAGCGAAGGAACTGGGGATGCTGTAAATCAGGAACAAAAACAAAGTTGCTGGAAAAGCTCAGCAGGTCTGGCAGCATCTGTGAAGGAAAAAACAGAGTTAACATTTCAGGTCCGGTGACCATTCCTCAGAAAAGGACACTTCCTCTGAGTACTGAGGGGCAGGCGATGGCCTAGTGGTATTGTCGCTGGACTGTTAATCCAGAGACCCAAACAACGTTCTGGGGACCGGGTTCGAATCCCGCCACAGCAGATGGTGGAATTTGAATTCGATAATTATCCTGAATTAAGACTCTAATGATTACCGTGAATCCATTGTCAACTGTTGGAAAAGCCCATTTGATTCACTAATGACCTTTAAGGAGGGAAACTGCCATCCTTACCTGGTCTGGCCTATATGTGATTCTAGACCCACAGCAATGTGGTTGACTCTTAACTGCCTTCTAGGCAATTAGGGATGGGCAATAAATGCTGCCTAGCAAGCGACATCCTCATCCCATAGATAAATAAAATTTTTGTGCATTATTTTCTACACTGATCCTTGGCTACATACAGAAAGTATTGCCAAACTGATTCCTCGTTATGTAATAATTTATAGAACTCTTTTGTATTCCACAACCTTTGAATGCCCTTCATCATCTGTGGTGTGGTCAAAACCCTAGCACTCCATTCCTAACTGCATGGTGGGTATACTTAGACAACACAGACATCAAGAAATTTGCTCTCTACCACCTTCTCAACAAAACTACAGGAAGGACCATAAAAGATGGCTGAGCTCGCAATCTTCATCCTGTGAAAGTAATAAATAAATGTTTATTAGAACAATACATCTTGAACCAACCATGGAACAAGGTATTCTAGACTCTGGTAATGGGTAATGAGATAGGATTAATTAATGACCTCATATTTAAGGATTGTTCAACAAACATGAACAAAACAAAATAGAATTTCAAATTCAGTTTTAGGGTAAGCAATGAGGGTCTGTAACTGGTGTCTTAAAATTAAATAAAGGGAACTGTAAAGATATGAAGACAAGGTTTGCAGACATGTAATAGGAAAAAAATGGTTAAAATTAAATAATTTAAAATGGCAGAGCTGCAATAGCAGACATTTTAGGTGGCATTTAATAACTCTCAACAAAGAATCCCCCATTATCAATGTTTTTGGGGCTACCATTGACCAAAACTGAACTAAACTACCATACAAGTAGTGTGGTGGAGGAGCATTTGTGGCACTGTGATAGTTTAAGTCTGATCTACTCCAGCAGTGTGTCAACACCTCTGAGCAGATTGATTAGAAAAAATCTATGAATATTTGGGGAGGCGATGGTCTAGTGGTATTATCACTGGACAGTTAATGCAGAGACCCAGATAACATTCTGAGGACCCTGGTTCGAATCCCACCACGGCAGATGGTGGAATTTGAATTCAATAAAATATCCGGAGTTAAGAATTGAATGATGACCATGAAATCATCGACGATGGTCGGAAAAACCCATCTGGTTCACTAATGTCCTTTAAGGAAGGAAACTGCCATCCTTACCTGGTCTGGCCTACATGTGACTCCAGACCCACAGCAATGTGGTTGACTCTGAACTGCCTTCTGGGCAATTAGGAATGGGCAATAAATGCTGCCTTACCAGTGACGCCCTCATCCCATTAATGAATAAAAAAAATTACGGTGGTTACAAAAGCAAATCAGACACTAGGATTCTGCAGGAAGTAATTTGCCTCCCAACTCCTCAAAGCCTATCTATGATCTACAAGGCACAGGAATGTGCTGGAATAGTCCCAGCTTGCCTGGATGAGTGTGGCTCCAACAACACTCGAAGCTTGATACCATTCAGGACAAAGCAGTTCGCTTGATTGGCAATAGGTATTCACTCTTCCATTATACATTGTCAGTAGTAGCAGTCTATATCATCTACAAGATGCACTGCAGTAATTCACCAAGGTTCTTTAGATAACACCTTCTAAACCCACAGTGACAACAGTCTTGAAGGAAAAGGGCAGTAGGCACATGGCAAGTTTCCCTGTTTTGGAAATATATCACCATTGCTTCATTGTTGCTGGGTCAAAATTCTTGAACCCCATCCCTAATGGCATTGTGAGTCTATCTAAATCAAACAGGCTGCAAGTGGTTCAAGAAGGCAGTTCACCACCACCTTCTCCAGGCAACTAGGCATGGACAATAAATGCATGTCCAGCAATGCCCCTATCCCAGGAATTAATTTTTAAAAAGGTACATTCCATTGAGAAAGGAAGATGCTACATGAAGAATGTGCAATCCATGCTTAACTGAGGAGGCTGTGGTTGGTATCAAACAGAAAGAAACAAAGTACAGAGTGGAAATGATTTGTAGTTGCCCGAAAGATGTGGAAAATCTTATAAAGCAGAAAAAGGTTGCTAACAAAGTAAGTCAAATTGGAGTATGAATAAAATTAAGCAAGAAATATAAGGTGTAAACAGTAAAAGCGTCTACGAGTATACATAAATTTGCCAATTTAAGAGATCTTTGAGAGTGAGATTGGGGAAGTGATAATGAAAAACAAACAAATGGCAGAAACCATGAACAAGAAAGTTTTATCAGTCTTCACAATAAAGGACACAGAAAGCATCCCAAGCAGGGTCAGAAACCCAGGAACAAAAGGAAAAGTGGAATTTAAAACAGTCAGGATCAGTGGAATAGTGATGGCCCATATCTTGAAGTCAGAAAAGAGTCAGTTGCTGAGTCAGTGGTGCATTTGTTTCAAAATTTCCTAGATTTTGGAAAATTTGGAAAAACACAAATGTATCCAAGTAACAGTGGAGTCAGAAAACAGATCTTTAAAGTGTTATTTAGTCTGATATCTGTTGTTGGGAAAATACTGGAATCCATTATTGAGTAGATAGTAGCAGGATATTTGGAAATAAAATATGGCAGAGTCACAGATTTGTGAGAGGTAAATAGTGTTTCTCAAATTTATTAGAGAATCTAACAAGCAGAATGCATTAAGGGAAACCATAAATGAAGCATATTTGGATTTCCAAAAGCAATTTGATCAGTTCATACATTACCTACAGAGTGGAAGCAGGCCTTTCAGCCCATCAAGATCCTCTGAAGAGGTCCCACCCAGTCACAACTCCCTACCCTATCCCTGTAACCCTGCATTTCCCATGGCTTATCCACCTAGCCTGCACACTATGAGCAATATAGTAGGCCAATCCACCTAACCTGCACATCTTTGCACTGTGGAAGGAAACCCATGCAGACATGGTGAGAATGTGCAAACTCCACACAGACAGTCACCTGAGGCTGGAATCGAACCCAGGACCCTGGTGCAATGACGCAGCAATGCTAGCTACTGTTGCCACATATAAAGCTTACTGCACAAAAAAGACAGCCCATTTTGTTGAAGGTGATCATAGTACATAGGACTTAGGAGCATGAGTAGACCACCATGCAGTGATATATTAGAATGTATAGAGGATGGCAAACCAGCAGGAAAACAGAGCGTCAAGATATCTGGGTCACGCTTATTTGACAAACTGTAACTAGCACAGTGTCAAGAGGTTAAGTCTGGGACCTAAACTATTTGTGATCTGTATTAATGACACTGATGAAGAGAATGAATGTATTGTTGCCAAATTTGCTAATAATACAAAGATAGGGAGGAAAGCAAGTTGTCAGGAGGATAGAAAGTCTGAAAAGAGATATCGGTGGATTAAGTACATTGGAAAAAGCTTGTCAAATGGAATAAGATGTGGAATTTGAGAGATTATGTATTTTGTCAAGAAAATAGAACAGTTGAATATTATTTAAGTGGAGAGAGAGCCCAGAATGCAGGGATCTGTATATCCCTGCTCATGAATCACAATAAGTTAATGTACAGGTACAGCAAATAATTAGGAGATCAAGTGGAGATTTGGCCTTTATTGCAAGTGGATAGAGAATATAAAATGAGGAACAAACACAGGGAATGCTGGAGAAACTCAGCAGGTCTGGCAGCCCTTGGTGCAGAGAAACAGAATTAATATTTTGAATACAATATGACTTTTCTTCTCAAACCCTTTATTGATTACTTTTATTTTACTTCTTTTTATTTTATAAAAGTGAGGAATTTTTGCCACAACTTCAGTGGGTATTGGTGAGACTACACCTAGATATTGTGTACAGTTTGGTCTCTTGTTTAAAGAGAGATGTATTTTCATTGGAAGTAGAGATTCACTTAGCTAAATCCTGGGATAAATGGGTTGTTTTATAAAAGATGATTCTGTTAGGTTGGTCTGTTTTCATTGGCAATTAGAGAAATGATGCTTGATCTTATTGCAGAAAATAAAATTGTAAGTGAAATTCATAAGATAGGTGCTGAGACAATGTTTCCCTTCATGTACAAACTGGCACACTTTATAAAATGAGGATGTCCATATCAGAAGGAGATGAGATGACATTTCTTTGCCCAAAGTGTCATCAATCTTTAGAATTCTCTTCCCCATAGAGCCAAGGCTGGGTCATTTAATATCTTCAAGGCTGCCTTCAACAAATTTTGATCACAGAGTTAAGGGTCATGGGGGGTGACAGGCAAGAAAATTTGAGTTCACACCAGAATTAAATCAACCATGGTCTTAGTGAATGGTGAAGTATGTTTGATGGGTCAAATAGTCTACTCCTGCTTAAATATTTTTTAAAGATCTTATGGTTTGATATGCAGGTTATGTATTATTGCTGTGGAGATGGTGATTGGTGCTTTGGAGTAGCAGGTTGTTATCTGTTAAGTAAAGACAATGTCTCCTGTTATCCTTCATTATTTTGTTAGCCACTGTATGAAAGGTTACCTTTAGTTTGCTGATGAACCCTTTAACCCAGTGATTTTATGTAATCTCTGGCACGAGGCTCTAACGACTGCCAGATGTTTTATGGAAATTCTTCAGCAGAGTTTCAGCATTTTACATCATCTGGAACTAACTGTGAACTACTGTAGTTGCCTTGCTGGCTAGAAAAATATCCTGCAGAGATTTGCGATGGAATCTGCCCAGAGCAGTGTTTTATAAAAAGTGATCTTTCTATCATGATGCTGTTTTGTTCTAACAGCTCCATTATTGTCAACTGACTTCCATTTGTTCAGCTATGCTGCTCTATTGATAGTCCCTGCATATAATTACTTTTGATGATCTGGGCTTAGTTTAGTTCTAGCAGTTTGCTAAGTTCTTTATTTAGTTTCAATGTATAATTTGATTTTAGGGGCTTTCAAATATCTGCAGCATGTTTCAGCTAAATGTGTATTGAACTCTACACTTGGCATTTGTTCTAATCACAGTCGTTCTTCTTTCATTTCTGACTCATTTTTTGTTTCTCACTGTCCTTGTTCTCTTCATTTCACTATCGTTACTATATAATGTCATTTAAAGATCACTGATTATTTATGAATTATAGATCTGCATTTAAATAATGCTTTGCACAACATTAGGATGTGGCAAAGTGTCTTACAACCAATGAAGAATTCCTGAAGTATAGTCATTTTCAAAATGTCAAAAACACTGCAACATCTCACAAATGGCAAGCTGACATGATTAGATAATCTGTTTTTACAGATGAAAACAGAAAATGCTGGAAACACTCATCACATCATGCAGCAGGTTGCAGGCAGAAACAGAGTTAACATTTTAGGTTGATGTCCTTTCACCAACATTGATGACAGCACTCAGTTACCATGACCTATCAATGTTGTATGTAAAAGAAAATTCTTTACAATTGCTTGGTAGTGCAGTGCTTGGCTATTACTAAAAAGCGAGGCATGTTGGCAAAGATTTCGTTGTTGCAGTCATCAGACCAAGTGCAAATTTCAAATATCTCAATTTACATTATTGCGAAAGAGAGTACTGGTTGTTTGGTAAAATGACTCTGATCAGCTAAATTGTTGCCATGGAGTAAGCAGTGGGGAAGTAAACACTTCCCAAGTTAAAGGATAATTCATAAAAAGTGCAAGGCCTGAACATGTTCCTTTTGTGAACTAAAGTTTGTCACTTTGAGTAAGTGTAAATGAGTCACCTTACAAATTGTATTTATTGCCTTAAATTGTTTTTAATGTATTTATTGTGAGGATTAGTTAGCTCGTAGCTAATGATACGGCTTCAGTCCCCAAGCCTTCATGCAGGTCCTGCCTTGCTTTGTTCCTCGCTGGAGGGACTATGCCTCTTAAGATACAAGAAGCAAAATTGTTATTTTCTATTGGAGAGAGGTTCTTTTGGTGCTATGGAACTATGGCTAAATGATGGTGCTGATGATATTGATCACAATGGCGCTGATTAAAGCTATTAATGCACTCATGATTTTTCAGCAAGAGTTGCCTAATCAAGGAGTCACATATAACAGGAGATACTTTGTTCTAGATTTTCCAAGTGTGAGTGTTTGAATGTAACCTGTATACTGCCATTATGAGCAGCTGGAAGAACCATGTTGTTTGATTCAATCAATTAGTTTCTGGGACATGCGTACTATATGACTGTTATTGCACTGACACTGAAGTTCTTAGATGATGTTTCTGAATTGTGTGGTAGGAAGAACATAATTTTGGAATAATGGTGGCATCTGATTAAGTGCCAAATATCACTTTCATTTATCACCTGCTCAGTCATTCCAAAAAGTCTGATTGTGGCATCTACTAAGGAGTGTCCAGCTGATAATAACAGAGAACATTGCAAGAGGCTTCTCCACCTTCTTGTCCCAGTGGACAAAGTGCTCATCCTAGAGGCCTGCTGTCGTTTCTAACCATTGCCAAGGCCCGAACATCTACGGTCATTTCACACTGCTGCTTTGAAGTAGCAACATGAATGGTGACTTCTGCTAACAAGATGCTGCTGTCAAGCCAAAAAGATGATCTGCCCTAAGATACAAATGAACAATATGATATATAAATTTGAGTGCCAGTGTGATGCCAGTTATGTAGACCGTACGTCCCAAAGTCTGGCAATTTATATCAAGCAGCATGTCTTTCTGGCTGTTTGCAACAGCTAGGCTACTGGTATCCAACCAGTCTGTGCTTGCAGAACTCAGAACACCATGGCTAACAATTGATGTGAATGACACTTTGTATTCTGGAGCCTATATATATGAACAGACAGGGCCCTGTTCTTTGCAAAGAAATGACACGTACAGCATCTTTATCAGTTGAACAAAATAATTAGAAGTCATTCTTTGGGGTTCATTCCTTGCAATATTCTGATGAACCAGAGTCACCTGCCTTGTTTAAATTTAAACAAATCATGGCAGTTAACTGTCAGTCATCATCTAACCAGTGCATTTTCCTTATCAATTATTATAATGCATTTGTTCACTTCAGAAAGCCCAGGTGAATGCAAGATGAAAAGCTTTTACAGACAGGTTTATGTTTTCAACAATACTGATTGAGAGTTGTGGGATATTATTCTGAACAACTTGGTTGTCTTGTTACTTGCATTACAGTAGAGATTGAACTTGAAATTCACTTCATTTGCTCTGAAGCGCTTTGGGATCTCTTGAAGTTTTTTTTTTGACATCAGATGGGTATCCCAGATTAACATCTACTCTGAGATATCTCACAACTGAAATTGTCACATTCTGTCAGCATGCGACCAGAATCCCACTGCTGGGGCTTGAGCTGTCTCCAAGAACCATTATTTGTTTGGGAAAAAAGGTACAATGTATGTACAAGTTACTTCAGTTTACTTGAAACACGGTTCTGAATATTTATGTAACTAGCTTCCAGCTCACACATATTCTCCACAATACAGGCCCAGCTGATGATCTGAAATTGGTTTTGGGACAACTCTTACCACAGTTCTGATGATTTAATAAATGGTTTTGATTTGCAGAATCACATCTAATGGAGGATATACTTTTCTGAAACTTGCAAACACAGTTTGAGCATGAGTGGCCTGCTCGTTCAGTTTTAATTAATAGGTTTTTTTTGGCCTCATATTCTTGTCCTGGCTTCAAGTTTATGGCTGCAGTGTAGTTTGAAAGAACTCAAAGTAGAACTGGAAAAGGAGTGATGAAGCAGTGGCCCATTGTGAAATCCTGGTCTCGGGCATTGTTTGGCATTAATGCTTAGAAGGCCATTATGTTTAAAGGATGCAGTGTTTAACATTGTCCAATACTTTAGTCAGGCCAAACATGGAATAGTACATGCAGTTCTGGCCTCTTTCAGAATGAGATGTTCGATGGGTTTGCAGAAAAATCACAGTTGATGATCCCATGCCACGGACACTCACATTGTTCAGATAGTTTGGAGAGAACTTGTTGTTCCTGCAGGACAGAAAATGGTTTCAAGGCATCTAACTGAACAAAGGGCGTACGTCCGTCCAGTGAGAGCTGAAGGGTTTAATTGGGCAGAGAATTAATCAAGATTGTATTGAGTCCTCATGCAAAGAAGCAATGGAATATTGCAAAACTATTTGAATGATTGGCGTCTGACTGTGGTTTCTAAAATGGAAATGTTTTGAAAAAAAAGGCAAGCTGAATTAGACTGCACATCATTTAGAGTAAACCTGCTGATGGAACAAGACTAATCCTGAATATAAGCAGGAAAACAACAGGCAGAATATTGTGGACGCAGTGAGAGAGTTAAACATCAGTGAGAGGGTCTAACACCATAAGAAACCATTGTTGTCGGCAGTCACTCTTTAATCAGTATGATTGTCCATGCAGGAAATTTGAGGAAGGGTCACCGGACCCGAAACATTAACTCTGATTTTTCTTCACAGATGCTGCGAGACTTGCTGAGCTTTTCCAGCAACCTCTGTTTTTGTTATGTTTTACAGCATCTGCAGTTCGTTTGGTTTTTAGGATATTTGGTCACTGGTCATGGGTCTGTGGGTCCTTGTGTGACAGATGAGCATGATCCTAGAATTGCAACACTTACCACATGTTAGGAAGATGTGTCTTGGAGGTAGAATTATTCAGTTGTCTTAAGATCATTGGCATATCTTTCTCCGGGTCCTTTTCTGTACTTCCTTCTGCTAACAGCTGTTCTCAAAGAATTGTCTTCCTTCGTACAGGAGGCTCCTCAAGTCAGTTTCTGCTGGACAAGGGTCTCCCACACATTGACATTTATGTTGCATTTCTTGAGGGAAGCCTTCAGAGAGTCTTTAAAATGCTTCCTTTGTCCTTCTATCGTTCACGTGCCTTCCTTGAGCTGGGCAAAGAAGATTTGCTTTGGTAATCGGAACTCGGGCATCCGAAGCACATGTCTGGCCTAGCAAATTTGGTTTTTGATGGTCACGGCCTCGATGCTCGTGCTATTGTTTGCTTCAAGGACGTTGATGACAGTGTGTCTGTCTTCCCAGCTGATGTACAGAATCCATCTCAAACAGAGTTATGGTACTTCTCAAGTAGCCTGCTTGATTGGCACAAAATCTACAAAAATCCACCACCAATGCTCAGTGGCAGCAGTTTGTACAACCTACAAGATGCACTGCAGAAATTTGCCAAAGATCCTTTACAGCTTCCAAATCCACAACCATGTCCATTCAGAAGGACAAAAGCAGCAAACATTTAGGATCACCACTACCTGCAAGTACCCCTCCAAGCCACTCACTATCCTGATATGGAAATATATTGCCATTCCTTCATTGTTGCTGGGTCAAAATCCTGGAATTCCCTCCACAGTGGCATTGTGGGTCAACTTACAGCACATAGAATGCATCCGTTCCACACAGCAGCTCAGCACCATCTTCTCAAGAATAACTAGGGACGGGCAATAAATGCTGGCTAGCCAGTGATGCCTGTGTTCCATGAATAAATAAAAACAGAGGTGTCTAGATATAGGTCAAGCTTCAGAAGCATGTAAAAGAGTGGGAAAGATAATGTCCTTTTACATGAGGATTTTGGTACTAGATGTCACAGTTGTCAAGGTGTCTCATCCTTAGGTGTCTAAAGTGGCGCTCACAGATTGGAAGCTGTGTTGAATTTCTGTATTCATGTCAGCTTTAGATGAGATCTAACTTCCCAGGTAAGGGAAATGCTCCACATTTGGGAGGATTTCTCTATTGACCTTTATGGAAGGTTGGACCAATACTTGACCAAGGATGGGTTGGTAAAGCATTTGAGGCTTCTTGAGGTTGAAGCTGAGACCAATTCTTCGGTATACTTCCGTGAAGTCACTAAGCATGGCCTGAAGGTTCTTTTCTGAGAGAGCAGAGACCAATGAGAGGGTCAAAGACCAGTTAGTGGGTCAAACATTAGTTTGAAAATTTAGAGGTTTGTTTGAAAAATTAAAGCACGTGGGACGGGAGGTAATGCACTGTCATGGATTAATAATTGGCTCACAGACCGAAAACAGAGAGGAGGAATAAGTGGGTCATTCTCATATTAGCAAACTGTGACGAGTGGGATTCGGCAGCAACCAGTAACTGGGCCCCAGCTATTCACAATATATCAATTAATTAGAGGTGTAGACCAAATGTAACATTTCCAAATTAGTGGATGATGCGGAGGTAAGTGAGAATGCATGTTTTGAGGATGATGTAAAGCAGATTCAGAAGGATTTGGACAGAGTTTGTGAGTGGGCAAAAACATGATAAATGGAAAATAATGTGGAAAAATGTGAGATCATCCACCGTGGTAGCAGAAACCAATGTGTGGCGTATTTCTCAAATAGTAAGAAATTAGAATGCATAAATATACAAAAGGACTAGTGTGTCCTTGTCAATAAATCACCGAAGTCTAACATACTAGTGCAGCAACTAATGGAAAGGTTAATAGAATGTTAGCCTTTGGTGGAAGAAGGTTTGAGTACAAGAGTAGTGTAGGCTTGCTTCAAATTTTATAAGAGCTTAGTTAGACTGCATCTGGTGTACTATGCACAGTTTAATCTCCTTATCTCAGAAAAGATATTATTACCATTGAGGGATTGCAACAGAGGTTCAACATAACTTGTGCCCAGGGTGGCAGGACTGTTCTATGAAGAGAGGTAGGGCAAACTCAGCCTGTATTCTATAGAGTTTTGAGGACTGAGAGGTGATCTCATGGAAACTTGCAAAACTTAAAGGGATGGACAGGGTAGGTGGTTCCCATTGCTTTGGGAGTCTAGAACTGCAGGGGGGCACAATTTAAAAATAAGGGGATTCCACTTAGATCTGAGATGAGGAGAAATTATTTTCCTTAGAGAGTTATTAACCTCTGGATCTCTCTCCCACTGAGGGCTGTAGAAGCTCAGTTTTTGGGTATATTTAAGATGGAGATTGATTGATAAGACCATAAGATATCGGAGCAGAATTAAGGATAGTAGGAACTGCAGATGCTGGAGAATCCGAGACAACAAGGTGCAGGGCTGGATGAACACAGCAGGCCAAGCAGCATCATAGG
>NW_025970174.1:0-12770 GCF_021869965.1 Rhincodon typus | reverse complement strand
GTAATACTTAGGAAATATTTTTATCAGAAAATCAATGATTTTGTAGAGAATTAGATGCATCACCTTTATCACATTTTCTATTGCATGTGATTTAGCTTTATTGTTGCTCTTGTATGTGTGTGTGTCTGCACATGGTTGACATAGAAGCTGGTTAAATGGTTTCAATGTTCTTTAATATGGAATTAAGGTGAAGGATGTAACAAGAGCTGAAAATACAGTCCGGCTTTGTGTCAGTTTTTAGGCTCAAAAGGTCTTTGTATCATGGAACAATTAAGTCAACTTTTGACTCTCTTCCTATGAGATGTTGAAATTACATTTCTTCTTTTTTTTGGCATTCAAGCCTGTCTTCCTTATGCAGCTTTTGATAGCAAGTCCAAAACCAGGCCTCTCAAAATGTGAAGTCCTGCAAGGTAGAGCAGACTACTGAGACACAGGAGATTTGTCATTGGACATCTATAACGTGGACAATTAGCCTGTACCTGTGCTTTTGAAGCCCAATAATTATTTTGTTGTTCCATAGCATTTATTGTGTATGTGTTCTTTGGTGTGGTTGTGTAGAAATCTGACAGAAATACCTTGGCTAGAGAATACTCTTGATCCCATCAACTTTGTGACATTCATGAAGAGGTCAAATTTTGGAAGCATGACTGGGTGTCGCACAATGGAAATGTCATGACACTGCCTTTGTACCTGGCACAAGGTTACATAATCCTGACCAGAGCACTACCTAGACCAGTCCCCCTCCACTGACACCCTTATCCGCTTAGCTGAATTCATTCTCACCCTCAACATCTTCTCCTTCAATTCCTCCCACTTCCTACAAAGGGCATGGCCATGGGTACCCACATGGGCCCAAGCTATGCCTGCCTCTTAGGATACGTGGAACAATCCCTCTTCCAAAGCTACACTGGCCCTATCCCCCAACTCTTCCTCCGTTACATCGATGACTGTATCGGCGCCGCTCGTGCTCCCACGAGGAGCTCGAACAGTTCATCCACTTCACTTACACCTTCCACCCCGACCTTAAGTTCACCTGGACCATCTCCGATACCTCTCTCTCCTTCCTGGACCTCTCTGTTTCCATCTCTGGCACCCACCTGGAAACCAATATCCACTTCAAGCCCACCGACTCCCACAGCTACCGAGAATACACCTTCTCTCACCCACCCTGTGCAAAAATGCCATCCCCTATTCCCAATTCCTTCACCTCTGCTGCATCTGCTCCCAAGATGAGACATTCCACTCCCGGACATCTCAGATGTCCTCGTTTTTTAAGGATCGCAACTTCCCCTCCACAGTGGTCAAAAACGCCCTCGATCGTGTCTCTCGCGTTTCCCGCAACTCATTCCTCACACCCACTCCCCGCAATAACAACCAAAACAGAATCCCCCTCATCCTCACGTACCACCCCACCAACCTCCGGATCCAACGCATCATCTTCCGACACTTCCGCCATCTGCAATCTGACCCCACTACCAAAGACATTTTTCCCTCCCCACCCTTATCTGCTTTCTGGAGGGACCACTCTCTCCATGACTCCCTTGTCCGCTCCACTCTCCCCTCCAACCCACCACACCCGACACTTTTCCCTGCAACCGCAGGAAGTGCTACACCTGACCCCACACCTCCTCCCTCACCCCCATCCCAGGCCCCAAAAAAACCTTCCACATCAAACAGATGTTCACCTGCACATCTGCTAATGTGGTATACTGTATCTGCTGTTCCTAATGTGGCCTCCTCTACATCAGGGAAACCAAGCGAAGGCTTGGAGACTGCTTTGTGGAACACCTGTGCTCGGTTCGCGACAAACGACTGCACCTCCCAAGCCACTTCAACTCTCCCTCCCAATCCTTGGACGACATGTCCATCCTGGGCCTCCTCCAGTGTCAGAAGGACGCCACCCGAATGTTGCAGGAACAGCGCCTCATATTTCACTTGGAAATCCTGCAGCCCAATGGTATCAATGTGGACTTCACAAGCTTCAAAATCTCCCCTCCCCCTACCGCATCCCAAAACCAGTCCAGCTCGTCCCCGCCTCCCTAACCTGTCCTTCCTCCCACCTATCCCCTCCTCCCACCTCAAGCCCCACCGCCACCTCCTACCTACCAGCCTCATCCCCGCCTCCTGGACCTGTCCGTCTTCCCTGGACTGACCAACCCCCACCCTAACTCCCCACCTACACTCACCTTTACTGGCTCCGTCCCCGCCTCCTTGACCTGTCCGTCTCCTCTCCATCAATCTGCTCCTTTATCCATCTTCCACCCGCCTCCCCCTCTTTCTCTATTTATTTCAGAATTCCCCCTCCTCTCCCCCATTTCTGAAGAAGGGTCCAGACCCAAAACATCACCTTTCCTGCTCCTCTGATGCTGCTTGGCCTGCTGCGTTCATCCAGCGCGACACCTTTTTACCTCAGATTCTCCAGCATCGGCAGTTCTTACTATCTCTAAGTACTATGATGACTTCATAGCCACTGGCAAAGTTTTGATCCCTGTAATACTTTGACTCTAATGTATAAGTACTGGTCTCAATGTAGGCAATTTGGGATGAAGTATTTTCTTGAAGTACTGCTCTTTAGATGGGTCCAACAAAATGATTCTTGCCCTTAATGCACCCTTAATACTATAAGCACCCCTTCTTTCATGTGCTGTTTTCAAATGGATGCAGCTGCTTCTTCGCCTTCTCTAACTGCTTCCCGACCCAAATGAGGTCAGCGATAATGATGTCCAAAACAGAAATGTAAGAAAGAGATTTCCCTTACTGAATCGCACACTTTGAAAACTTAGTGGGGGTAATTTCTCAATGAAAAAAAAATGGTGTGGATACATGTGGGAAGCTAAATGTCATAAATGTGATGTGGGCCAGGCTCTCAACATTATCCCAGCCTCTTCCAGCTCTCATATGGACAGGGTTAGAAGATAAATGGGGACAACTCAGGCAGCTGTTGGGAAGACGTTTAAATGTTCCAGTAAGCAATTATTAGTTGTTTTTAACCAAATATTCACCATTTAATAAGCAGTAGGCATTACAGATGGGGATGTGAGATCTCTGCAGAAACTGAATGGGTCTGAAAGATTGTGTGATGTTCTGAGGAGTACTATGCAGGAGAAGGCTCGGAAAATTATAGGATACACCTTGGCACTTGAAAATATTATACAACTAATCTTAAACACCCTCCAGATATCATGGGGCCTCTTGGCACACAGTCTCCAGATTGGAGGAATCATATTTCTATGACTAATTTCTCCAGCCACTTCTATCCATAGCTGTTTGGCTAGAGTCACTGTCTTCAGTAATTTGGGGAAAAAATCCCCATCAGTTTATGGACATATACTGGACTTAAAACCCTCTGAAGACGGAAGTTGTGGAAATTGCATTGGATTAAATTCACTGTACTTGTGGGGCTCCAGAAACCATGGGCTGCATCTGAACAAGGAAAAGGCTGGTTGGGACAGACGGGGTAATATGCAAGCCTAGGGGCAGATGTCTGGAACAGGGGTTAGCTTGCAGAAATTAAAGGAAGACTCCGATTCACACCCCAGCTTAAACAATGGAAGCCAGACTTCAGGAAACAAACAAGTTCAACAACTTCAGACCCTCTGTGGCCTACAGAGGTACAAAGCCAGAGATAACAAGGTGTAGAGCTGGATGAACACAGCAGGCCAAGCAGCATCAGAGGAGCAGGAAGTCTGACGTTTCGGGCCTAGACCCAAAGCCATACCATTTTCCAGCCAGTGTGCAGGCACAGAAATACTGAATATTCCACACTATTGTGCTGCATGCAAACCTGTTCCATCTTTGGATGTAAAAACATTCACACCACTATTCAAGACTGAACGAGTACCCATCCAAGGGAAATATTAGACATCCAAAACCATCAAAACCATTCACACCTACTCCACTGCTCAGGAAGCCCATTCAGCCCCGAGAAGAGAAACAATGGCTAGGCAGATTTAGCAGGAGATAAGTGGACCTGGAGTTGTGTACAGCTGGAGACCCCGAGCCCAGCACTGGGCACTGTGATACTGGCAACGCGCCCCGATTCCAACCTGGTGTGTACTCTGAAGTGGGCTCCGTGGGGGAAGTTTGAGAGTGGGAAGCAGGCCCTGCTTGCGAAGGAAAGCAGCCCTCACAGTCACTGAACACCAACAACTAACTACAAACCTCTTCTCGATGTCTAGAGGCGACTGAAGGCATCCAGAGGGCTAGTTTTAGATAGAGGAAGGTGGAGTTCAGGGCTAACAGTGTAGGACACCCCTCAGGAAGGAAAGTAGAGTAAGACTTTGGGTCAGCGGGTAATCTTTCTCTTTCTCTCTCTCTCTCTTTTCCCTGCCAGCATAGGTAACAGCCACCCACTGTATCTGTACACCACTGTATCAAGTCTTGGCTGCAAGGCTTAACTGGGGGGCAAGTTAACTGGGAGATGGATCTCAATCAGAGATAGGTGGGTTTTGATATTCACTTTCTTGTTTTCTGTAAATATATTCAATTTGTTTTTTTTTTGATAAAATCAGAGTTTTCTTTGCCTCTGAAGCATCTACCTCCTGTGTTTTTCACCACACCACGTTCCACTAATAAGCCCAGTGTCAGAACCAGGGAGCTGATGAACAATAAACCAGGCAGCAATCCCTACACTTCTCCTTCCTGTTATTTGGGCACCTTTGGCTCACCTAACTGTAACCCCTTAGATTCCACAGCAGGACTGCCAAGTATAAGTGAAAGATACAGGGTCAGTCTTCTCTCGTCTTCTCTCTATTTCTGTGATTGCTGCAGCCTCAAAACTTCACATCCACTCAAATGCACACTAGGGTCCCTTTAATTAGTAATTTGACAGAGTCGACATCTCATTCTACCCACCCTCCCTGACTGGCCAGGGAACCAGAGGCAGGATGTTTTTACTTCTGGTTCATTAAAGAGCCTCATCAATTTCCCGTCGAGAGTTTAATGGATTCCCAATCATTAATGGCCCTACCATTTTGTTCGGAACTAATGTAACAAAATTCCATTCACTGACAGTAGGATAAGTGATAATACAATGTTTCCAAACAGTTTTTTTGGGTATGGGACTGATGTTTGAAATCAGGAAAGTAAAAGTTATCAAAATGTAAATTATTGTTACTAACTGTTACTGCCTATGCTTCAGCCAAAAAACAAACATGCAGTAATTACTAACCTATCCCTGATTACAATCTGAATCTTAATATGCATTTCATTGAGTGTGTTCTATTACAAACATTTCCAAAATTTATGATAATTCTTGCTCGTGCTGAAGCATTTACAGAACCACATATGTTACAATGAATACTCCTGATATGCTTCTTCTGTTCTATTTTCAATATCTACTGTGTTACAGCTTATTGATCTGGTGCCTTCACCAACAATAAACTATCAAGAAATTGGAATTAAGTCAAAACTGTCCCTGCAGGGCTTTCCTTCAAAATTAGGATCACAATCATCCACTAAATCTTTGTTACATGGGTCTGTCCTTGGATAGACTTATATTCCATTAGAATAAATCCATTCTGTGTCAGCTCCACAAAATAATCCATAGAGTATCTTGGCAGTATGTGGCAGGCATTTGTTGGACAAATTCCCTAAGTCAAATAAGCTGGTGTGTAAATATAATTTCCAGCAGGAGCAACCTATGGCCTCTTTGAAGGATAAAATTGGAGTTAATCTTTAGACACTTCTATATTTATTTGCAAAGTTATACATTACAAGCATCTACTGCCTAATTTGAAAACAACCCTTTTTATATCTGCATCTATGTTTATCTTTTTTGAATAAACCAGAAAGTTTCAGATAACAGTGTTGCTTCTAAAAGAAGCATTGCTGATTTTTTGCAAAAAAAAAATCAAGAAACATATCAGTTCAAATTAAAATAACATTTCTGGGATGATAACGCACCCTAGTTATCCCAGTGCCCGACACAGATGGCTATGCTAGGGACACACAGATGCAGAGATACTGAACCTACTTATCACCAGGTTAGTGAATGCTCAAGTAATGCCATTATCTGCATACAATTAAACATATATAGTGCACAACTGACAGATTCCATTCTCTATCTTAAATAAAAATCAGAGCTAATATGCGAACTTAAACCAAAAACCCATGTAATCTATTGAAACTGCTACATCATGAACACCCCACTTTTTGGACTCCTAACAATTTCTTCACATATGCTTTTCCTTTTGTGAAACAATCTTTCAGTTTGTGACTTGCATTCATCCATTTAGAGATTTTCTCTCTCTCCTGAATTGCTTTCTAGCTAGTAAGGTCCATTTGTAAATTTTTCTCACCTTTTGAATTAGTGGCTCAGATGTAATGATTGCCAGAGAATCATTGGGGTCACCCAGACTGGCGTGGTGTATCAGGACTATGAGGAATCTCTGATGCAGTTAGCTCCATGGAAATTGCACGGGAAGTTTGAATTTTCCCCTGAGTCTGGAATTCTCCATTGAGATCTATGAAAGTTGGGGAATTTGAAGAGTTTTGACTCACTTAAATTCAATAGTAACCCAGCAACATTAATGGATTAAAAGTCTACTCCATAACTCTTCAGTAACTATTAAATTGAACTTCCCACAACTATAACTCTCTCTGACCAATGGCATCTCCTAAAGTGACAACACCCACCCCCTGTCTGATCCCATTCCCCCTCCCTTCTGATCCTATTCAATCAACCACCACCTTCCCTTCCAGTCGGTCCTGCTGATACCACTACCAACCTTACTTACCGAGCGCAATACCCCCAACATATTCACCTGGCACAATCAGCAGCTCACTTCCCGTACACATATGCCTTTCTTCAGTCACTGTCAAAGTACCATTGGCATTTTTAACTCCTGAAATACGGCAATAAGTATCGAGATACAGGGGTGAGATTTGGCCTCCAATGCTATTCCTGGGCTGAGCAGATTTTTTCTTTGTTACCCATCAATGAATGTAGTTGGGACAGGCCAGACTTAGAACCTTAGCTAGAAAAATTGTTGACAGGTAAGTGAGTAATTTTAAAAAGGAATACTGTTGGTTGAATCTATTCCAATAGTAATTGGAATATCGGTACAAAATATATAAAAGCCCCACAAGCCTGACCCTTAATATTAAATTCTATCCAAATATTATTAAAAACATATTTCTCAGAGTTCACATTGCCAACCCATTTGATCTTATCAAAATGAATCATGAAGAGGCCTGTTTATTTTCTTTAAATGATAACAGCAATCTGCTTTTGGTTGAAAACAGCCTATTTTCAGCAAAACGATTTCACAAAGAAATACATTTTGAAGAATCATTCAGGTCATAGACACATTTTGTTTTGTTTCTATAGTTTCCCTTTTGAATCTTTTGCTTCCATGCTTGGTTTCAGAAAAGTTTTGCCTTGCAGAATTTTGACTTTTATATCAATTTATCTGCATTCCCATGAATATATGGCCAAAAGAGCTAAAAAATATTTTTTAGCACAGTCATACAATCATAGAATTCCTACAGTATGGGAAGAGGCCATTCAGCCTGCATTGACCCTCTAAACAGCATTCCACCCAGACTCAGGCTCCTTAACCCTGTAACCCCACATTTATCATGAGTCCACTTTAACATCTGTATCACTCAAGTTTCTTAAAACACACCTAACAATTTACCTCACTTTGGCCTTCTCAGTTCCATCTCCAACTCTATCTTAAATACAAATTCAACATGTGACAAAGTTCCTTATCTAGTACTTCGCAATAAAATCCAAACTCTCTCCAACAATTTACTTCCATTTGTTTTACCTCACTTAATTGTTTAACCTTAACTTTACTGGCAGCAACCAGAGTACTTCTGCTTCTATTCCAAAACTGTTTGGCATAGTTTGGTGGTCAGTTCCATCAAAAAGAAATAAACAACACTTTGGCATTGGAGACTACAAGATTGAGGCTGGTGTAAGGTTGGTGATGATGTTGGAGATGAGGAGGAATTTTTTTAGCCAGAGGGTGGTTAAACTATAGAACTCATTGCCACAGAAGGCTGGGAGGCAAAGTCATTGAGTGTATTTATCACACAGAGAAAGATAGGTTCTTGATTAGTAAGGGGAGAAGATTGGAAAATGGGGTTGAGAAACATATTAACCATGATGGAATGGTGAAGCAGATTTGATGGGCTGAATGGCCTAATTCTGCTTCTATATTTTATGGTCTTATGGAAGATTCTTTCATGGATCACGTTTGTTTGCTGACACACGAATCAATTCTGGACCATCAACATTTGCATCACACTTTGTTTACTCTTCACTCTTTTATGCCACTCTGCTGGTCCACTGACCTGGCATCATCCTGAACATTAAAGCAATTTTTAAATTTGCTTGCAGTTTTTTTTTTCTACTTGATTCATAATTGTCACATCTTTCCACTCTCTTGACAATGCAGGTTGACCAAATATCCCATTCTGACCAATTGGTTCTTTGACATAATAGCTCTGACCTGTGTGCCATGATTACTCACATTATTATTACCCAGCCCTTGATTGACCATATTCTGGTTCCTCAGGATGTTCATTTCAAACTACATGAGCGCAAGGTATCTCAATTACTTCCATCAGTTAGTTGGAGTCCAAGCCTTTGTAATTAACCCTGATTAATTGTAAAAAGCATTTCTTATGGAATGATTGCCATGTTTGATAAGTACTATTATCTTGACTTACTAAAGCCTTTCCAGATCCTCCTCTTTTATAATCCTGAACTAAATGCAATCTTGGATGATATTAACATAATACATCAGAGGTTTCTGAATTTTGTTAAAGATCTCAGCCTCAATGAAAACTTTCTTGCTTTATGTAAAGCATTCAAATGCACAAAAAATATTGGACTAACTGTAGAACTTTCTAAACCTGGAAGACTTTTGCTATATGCAGATTTCAGTTTAGGCTTTGTCCGTAGAATAATTGATACGGATCATAACCCTCAACCATGGAATGAATTCTTTGTATAAACCACGCATGTCAAGGTCATTGACTTGCAGCCTGGTCAATCAGTTAAAATATTATAAACATTTTATCAATCACAATATAATTATTTTCAGAGATACCATTGCCAAAAGTTCCTTCAGAAAGGATGTTAAGATGTAAGAATACAAGAGATGGAAATAGGAATAGGCTATTTGATTCCTCAAGCCTGATGTAACATCCAACATGACCATCGCTGACTTACTGCTTCAACACTACATTCTCATCTTTTCCCCATATCCCCTGAGGCTCTGGGAGCCTCTGTCTACTTCAGGTTAAATATATTCAATGATAATCCATCCATAACCTCTGGGGATGGATAATTCCAAAGATTATAATCCTTTAAAGAATTAAATTTCTCCTGATCACAGTCTCAAATGATCAGTTCCTTATCCTGAGGCTGTGGCTTTGTTTTCTAGATTCTCCAGCCAGAGGAAATAACCCTTCAGTCACTGCCCTATTGAGCTCCTCCACAATCACGTATATTTCAATGAAACCATCTCTCAACCTTCCAAACTCTAAAGTAGTGATCCAATTTCTCAGCCTCTCTGCAAAGCACAACACTTTCAGCCTGGAACCAATCTCCAAACATTTGCTGTATCACCTCTGAAGCAAGTACGTCCTTCATTGGATAAAGAGAGCAAAGCTGTGCCTAGTACAGCAGATGTAGTCTGGTTAATGATTACAGATTTGTAGCAAGATTCCCTTAATCCTGCACTTCAATCCTGTTGCAATAAAGGTCAATGTGCCTTCCTAATATTTAACCGTAGCTGCTTGCTAACTTGGGTGTTTCTTATACAAGGACATCCAAACAATGTTTTTCCAAGTTTCATGCCTTGGAAAAATATTCTGTTTTTCTATTCTTATAACCAAAGTGAATAACCTTATACTTTCCTATATTGTATTCCATTTACCACCTTTATATCCACTCTCCAGACCCTTTGAGGCCTCTTTGTATTCTAGCACAATTTGCATTCTCACCTAGCTTTTTATCATCAGCAAACTCAGATATATTCCTCCCTATCTCTTTGCCTAAATCATTAATAGAGTTTAAATAATGAAAGCCCCAGCATTGATCCTCGTGGCACTCCACTAGTCACATCCTGCTGCTTTAAAATTGGTCCATTTATCCTAACTCTATCTAACTGATCTGTAGTTTCCTGTTTTCTTTCTCATTAATTTCTTAAAAACAGTGTTTACCATGATGTTCATGTTTTCACATGTCTTTGAACTCATCAGTGGCAAACTCCCCCTTCCCTTCCCCACCCCCCACCACATCACACCCTCAATAACCTTCTCAGCAAGGAACATGACTGGGTTCCAAGTCTGGTTTCTATTTCTCCATTAATTTGTTCATATTCATCATTTTCTCCTTATTATTGTAGAAAGACTAAATCTGGTTGGTAAGTTGACAAAATAGATCTCACACATCTCATCAATCTCTTCTATTAGCTATGAATACTCTTCATCAAATCACACCTGCACCTTTTAGTTGCATTTTTAACTTTTGCCAAGTCAGGTGAGCAATTTGTCAATTAAAGTTCAGACAATTTGTTTGTTTTTCACTTTATATTCTAATAAATGTCTAAAACTGTGATGAGAAACATCAGTTTTTGTGAAGGGAATGCAATAATATCTAAGCTGGGTAAACTGGAGATCACTGACTTTCTTAAAATAATTGCTTTATCATCTCCATGTCAATTTCATTTGTATCTTTTTCATAACATCTTTACTCAACAGCATAAATAGCGTACCAGACACTACATCAGTACTTATAAAATGGTTTATTCCAAATATTTTATATTACGTTGCAGCACTCTTTAGTGACTTTCATGTGTTGTCATCACCAAAGCTAAAATAGTGCTACAAAATCAGTTCTGATGGAGCATCACTGGACCTTAAAAGCTAACTCTGCTTTCTCTCCACAGATGTTGTCGGATTTGCTGATTTTTTTCCATCAATTTCTGTTCATGGTGCTAAAGTAGTGCTGTATTGATTCTCAATGCTTAATAAATCAAGGCAATATGTTATCTCAGAATAAGAGTAAGATAGAGATGAGGAGGGATTTCTTCTTTCAGAGGATAGTGAATCTGGAATTGTTTACTGCAGAGAGCTGTATAGAGGCTATGACATTAATATGTTCATGGCTGAGATAAACAGGTTCTTAATAGTAAAAACACTAAGGATGTGTGGAAAACACAGGGAAATGGAGTTGAACTTTATCAGATCAGCCATAAGACTCGATGGGCTGAATAACCTACTTCAGTTTCTATGCTTTCTGGACTTAACCAATAGGTTCCACATGCTATTGAAGTTAAACATGTTATCAACATTTAAATGTATCACAGGACTAAAACTCCTCGTGACCAGTATAATTTGTTGGGATTCATCATTAACCTCATCCTCTCCCTGAGTATTCTTTGCATCATGTGTTATTTTGAGCATCTGTTCTTTCCGCTTTTTGTGTTTCTTCACATAATGGTATTTTGTGTCAAACCTGTAGTGCATACCAAATGTTCTATTAGCATTCCTGAGGTTCATTCACCAATTATTCCTGGTCCAATTCTATCTTCTGCTGCAACAACCAATTTTGTTAAAGGCACTTTCATCATCATTCTGTCTGTCTTGAACACTTCTGCTATATAGACATCTGCATCCAGTATCTGAACTATTTCCAAATCAGACAAACATTGCATCATCTTTTCTTTGTTCTCCCACTGAATGTCCCATTTATTCGACACAACTTGATTGTTTCTGCAGGAAAATTTTAATACTGCAGACATCTGATCCAACAGGGTCACTTTATCTGAGAACCATACACCAGACAGAACCAGAAGCCTGTTCACATGAGATGGTTTAACACAGTACAGAAATTGACATGTGGTTACTGTTCCAAGGATTTACTATACAATGTTTAAAGTCCATGAGGTATTCTTTTCTGGCTTGACCATCTGTTTTTCACAATCTGTCACTGTCTGACCATGCCTCATAGAAATACCTGACAACTGTTTTCAAATTTATTCCAAGGACGCAAATAGAATGTCCAAACTTTCCACATTTCAATGGTTGGCATTCAGTTCAGAGAATACCTTATGTCTGGTTGGAAGCGAAAACACCAAGCCAAATCAAGTTTCTGCTTTGGCAGGGCTGGATGCCCACATCATCACATCTTTCTTCCATTGTCATATAGTTCAAAATCTGGAGGGTATTCATAACCTCAGAATTTACACTTCCTTCCCACCATCTTTCTTGATGGCTACTCGGAGTTTAGATTACTGTGTGGTTTTATTTTTCTTAGTTTCCAACATTCACCTTAGGCCACCATCCTCTGTTAACATGTTCTATTCCAGAAAGACAGTGCATAAAGAATAGAGGTAGAGCTGAGCTTTATATGCTTTAAATTCATTTACAGAGTCAGACATTAAAAGTATTCAATGTCCATTTTTTCAACACGCAACTATATTCATAGAGGGCTCATGAGTGCCACCACCTGGCCGAAGTAAACAACAACATATTATTAATACCCAAGGGCTCTTGTGGTGCCTGGAGGCTTGGTTCAAGTCCCATCTGTTCTAGAGGTATGCCAAATCATGTCTGAGATAGTAGGAACTGCAGATGCTGGAGAATCTGAGATAACAAGGTGCAGAGCTGGATGAACACAGCAGGCCAAGCAGCATCAGAGGAGCAGGAAGGCTGACGTTTCGGGCCTAGACCCTTCTTCAGAAATGGGGGAGGGGAAAGGGATTCTGAAATAAATAGGGAGAGAGGGGGAGGCGGATAGAAGATGGGTA
>NW_025970173.1:0-12770 GCF_021869965.1 Rhincodon typus | reverse complement strand
CTTCCTGCTCCTCTGATGCTGCTTGGCCTGCTGTGTTCATCCAGCTCTACACCTTGTTATCTCAGATTCTTCAGCATCTGCAGCTCCTACTATCTCTGGCAAAAAGTCTATGTGTTCAATTCTTACTCCAAGGCAAAAATCTAGGCTGATACCTTGGTGCAATACTGAAGGAGTGCCATATTTCAAGGTGTGTTTTTGGATGTTGTGTTAATACCCATACCTGCCTCTTTAGTTGGACATAAAGATCCCACAGCACTACTTTGAAGAACAGCAGTGCAGGTATTCCTGGTGTCTTAGCCAATAGTTATCCATTAATCAAGATCACAAAAGCAGATTAGCTGATCATTATCACCTTGTTGTTCATGAGACCTTGCTGTGCAAAACTGCCGACTGCATTTCCTACATTATAACAGCGACTACACGTCAAGGTATACTTCATTGGTTGTAAAATGTGGGGACATCCTGTGATCATGAAAGTTGCTATACAAATGCAAGTACTTCTTTTCTGTTTTTAAATTGTAACCATTCATGTTCAAAAACCCAAGATCTGCATGAACTGCCAACTGTGTTAAATGCCAACTGCCTTTAAACTTGCCTCATTCCTCTTGCTCCCTTCAGCCTCTGTGATCTCCCGTAATTTAGGCCTGAACCCTTCACTTGGATTTCACAAGGAAAAAATTTCACCACGAACATTTGCGAAACATGTTAATATTTGTTCATCCTGGGAATGAATGCAGCTATCGGGGTTCTAGGAAATTACTATGTGGACCGTTGTTGCTGTTGCAAAAGTTAATTAGTGAAGAGACAGTTAAGTTGATTTTGTTTTGCTTGGAATGGTATCCAGATGTGACGTTGTCAAAGTCATGTGATTTGTGTACTCATACACCAAAAAACAATCAAAAAAGCTTGACAAAAATAAGACATTTGCCAAGCTTTTACCTTATTGAACTTATCTTGAAGTCTAGCCATATACAACAAACTTACTGGAAAACAATACTGTCACAAGTTGGTTGGTGCCACACTGTTTCATTTTCCATATAAAATTATAACTCAAACAAATAATTAAATAATTGCTAAATAATTAGAATTACACTAATAGACTACCATTTACAGTTATTCTACTGCAAAGCTAAAAATGTTGTGCAAATCACACACAGCAACAAGAACTACTATGTGAAAGGTTGAGGAGTTTAAGGTTGAGGTACTTGCATTTTATTTCAAACTCATTAAATTATTTGAAAACCTGTAAGCATTTTTTTTTGTTACATGATCTGGAGTCTACTTGTGCAGATTATCAATTAATATCCATATTGTCCACATTTTACCTTGGAAGCAGTCTTATAAGGTGAAGTTCCCTCTTAGTTATCAGTTAACCACGTGAAGCGCTGTTTCCACAAACCTCTTAATCAGTCATATACAACAGGTTGGTTGTTTACTAAATGTAACTGCACAAAACTGCTTATGTAAGCACAAAATCAATAAAAGAGGCAAGGGAAGGGATTGCTTCTTGAATTTATCATAGATTTTGGTTAAAACATACCTTTTTTTGAGAAATCATGATCAGTTTCTCAGTTATATGTAATTATGTTTTTCTCTGCATTACTTCAGTAAATGCAGTCATGGCACCCGATCCCAATCTCCACAAAGTAGGTTACCGTGCAGCATTTAGCTTCTGCTCCTTGAAGTTCGTCAATGACAACGGACTGAGAGCAAGTACAACAGCGTGCCTGGGAAAGCAGAACTCGGCAGTTGTCTCACCTGGAGTTTGGTCAGTGGTCGGAGATCCATATAGTAAAGTAGACAGGACTTTGTTCACAAACTGGAGTTTGTAATTTCAAAGAAAAAAAACAGTTGCATCAGTAAACGACAATGATTACGAACTTAATCCTCATCTACAATTGTTCTTTGACTCTCAACTGTTATGGAAAGTTATTAAAAGGGATTTCATGGTGGTGAGGATCAATCAACCAAACAAAAATGGTTGCAAATGAAAATTGCAGAATCTCACAACCCAGTATCTCCACAAAATGTCATCACCTAGTGTTGTTATTTATTTATTTATTAGAGTAATACAGCACAGAAACAGACCCCTTGGTTCAAGTCATCCGCACTAACCAGACATCCTACTCTGACCTAGTCCCTTTTGCCAGCATTTGGCCCATATCCCTCTAAACCCTTCCTATTCATACACTCATCCAGATGCCTTTTAAGTGTTGTAATTGTACCCACCTCTACCACTTCCTCTGGCAGTTTGTTCCATATACACCCTACCCTCTGCATGAAAATGTTATCCCTTAGGTCCTTTTTAAATCTTTCCCCTCTCCCCTTAAACCTATGCCATCTAGTTTAGACTCCCTTACCCTAGGAAAATGATATGGCTATTCATCCTATCCATGCCCCTCATGATTTCCTAAACATCTAAAAGGTCACCATTCAGCCTCCTACGCTCTTGGGAGAAAAAGCCCAGCCAATCCAGCCTCTCCTTATAAGTCAAACCCTCCAGCCGCAAAAACATCCTTGCAGATCTTTTCTGCGCCCTCTCAAGTTTAACAACACCTTTCCTATAGAAGGGCAACCAGAATTGTATACTGTATTCTAAAAGTGGCCTCACCAATGTCCTGTATAGCCCTAACATGATGTCCCAACAGCTATAATCAATGTTCTAACCAATGAAGGCCAGCATGCCAAATGCCTTCTTCACCATCCTGTCTACCAGCAACCCCACTTTCAAGGAATTATACACCTGCACCCCTATGTCTCTCTGTTCGGCAACACTGCCCAGTACCAAACCATTAACAGTATGAGTCTTGCCTTTCCTAAATGCAACATCTCACATTTATCTAAATTAAACTCCATCTGGCACTCCTCGGCCCATTGGCCCATCTGGTCAAGGTCCCATTGTACTCCAAGATAACCTTCTTCAGTGTCCTCTACACCACCTATTTTGGTGTCATCTGAAAACTTACTACACATGCCTCCAATACTCACATCCAAATCATTTATATAAATGATGAAAAGCAGTGGACCCAGTACTGATCCCTCTGGCACACCTCTGGTTATAGGCCTTTAGTTCAAAAAGCAACCCTCTACCGCCACATTCTGTCTCCTACCTTCAAGCTGATTTTGTATCCAGTTGGCTAGTTCCCCCTGGATCCCATGTGATCTAACCTACTAACCAGTCTATCATGCGGAACCTTGTCAAATGCTTTGCTGAAGTCCATATAGACCACGCTTACAGTTCTGCCATCATCAAACTTCTTTGTCACCTCTTCAAAAAACTCAATCGAGTTAGTGAGACACGATTTCCCACATACAAAGCCATGTTGATTATCCTAATCAACCCTGCTCCTCAGAATCCCCTCCATCAACTTACCCACCACTGACGTGAGGTTCACCAGTCTTAGTTCCCTGGCTTTTCCTTTTCTAAACTAATGGCATCACATTAGCCAACTTCCAGTCATCCACCACCTCATCCATGGCTCTTGATGATACAAATATCTCAGCAAGGGGCACAGCAATCTCTTCCCTAGCCTCCCACAAAGTTCTAGGAAAGACCTGATCAGATCCCAGGGATTTATCTATCTTTATGCATTTTAAGACCTCCAGCTGCTGTAATCTAATACCTCTGCTGTAATATGAACTATTTTCAAGACATCACTAACCACTTCCCCAAGTTACATGTCCTTCTGCACAGTAAATATTGATGCAAAATACTCATTTAGTATCTCACCCATCTCCTGTGGTTCCACACATAGATGACCACATTGATCTTTAAGGGCCCCTATTCTCTCCCTAGTTACTCTCTTGCCTTTAATATACTTATAGAATCTCTTTGGATTCTCCTTAACTCTATTTGCCAAGACTATCTCATGTACCCTTTTTGCCCTCCTGATTTCCCTCTTAAGTATACTCCTACTGCCAGTATACTCCTCTGGGGATTCACTCGATCCCAGCTATCCATACCTGACATATGCCTCGTTCTTTTCTTGACCAGAGCCTCAATTTCTCTAGTCATCCAGCACTCCCTACACCTACCAACCTTGACCTTCACACTAACAAGCAAGTATCAAGACGGCAGTGGCGGTGTTGGCCACATTTGGCTTGAACGCAAGGCTTGTCTACTCATGGCTTATGCAATGAGTTGTGCCACATTCACATGGCTTCATTGTTGTCATTCCAGCTCGGTACCCTTTTTTTTTGTTTTGGTTGGCCTGGTGCTTCTTCTCATGACCTGCTCCAAAAGGCCGAGACCCTGTGTATCTCCATTTCTGCTCCATCTTGGCATCGGAAGACGAGCCAGAACCCCCTCAGTTAACTCAGAGCCAAGACCTGTCAGTCGATGTCCAGCGTCGGAGGACATATGGGACCCATGCAGCGTGACCGTCTCCAGCTCAGAGGAAGTGGACACAGAAGCAACAACACTGGTGGTGGTAGAGCACATTGCCAGGACCCCAGAAACAATGTTGGACAGCAGCAACTGAAAAGCAAAGACAGTGAGGTCTGCGGAGAGGGAAAGATGAACTTTTGAAGCAGTTTCAATTTTAGTAATATCAATTTAATATTAATTTATTCAGTATTTTATCATTTACACAATTTATTCAGTAATTTATTCTGTAATCCAAGATGGCGCTGGAACATGGCGACATTATCCACTTTTCACTATATCTAGGTACAAGTGACAACATTAAATGAATCTAAATCTAACAGGAACATAGTGTCTCTAAACTCTCATCAACTCATTTTTGAAGGCCTCCCGCTTCCCAACCATTCCTTTACCTGCAAATAGTCTCCGCCAGTCAACTTTTGTAAGGTCCTGCCTAATACCGTCAAAATTCGCCTTAGTCCAATTTAGAATTTTAACTTTTTGATCAGTTCTATCTTTTTCCATAGCTATTTCAAAACTAATAGAATCATGATCACTTGCCCTAAAGTGCTTTCCCATTAACCTCAGTCACTTGTCCTCCCGTTTTTTCCCAGCAGAAGGTCAAGTTTTGCTCCTTCTCTAGTAGGTACATTTACATACTGAATAAGAAAAATTTCTTGTACACACTTAGATTGCTCACCATCTAAGCCCTTAACACTATGACGGTCCCAGTCTATATTTGGACAGTTAATTTCAAAACATTATCTTGCATACACTGGCATGTTTGTATTCATCAAACAATCCTATGGAAAGAAAGAATTTGTAATTTATTTAGTGCCTTTCATGTTCTCAAAATAACCCAATTAAAATGATTCACCATGAATGAATTATACTTGCAGAGTCCTCTCTGCTGTTATTTAGGCAAAAACAAAACAAAATTTGCAAACATCAAAATGCCATAAGCAGAACATGAATTAACTCCTAAACAGCATTTTATTCTGAGATAGTAGGAACTGCAGATGCTGGAGAATCCGAGACAACAAGGTGCAGGGCTGGATGAACACAGCAGGCCGAGCAGCATCACAGGAGCAGAAAGGCCGACGCTTCGGGCCTAGACCCTTCACAATGTTTTGAAGCACAATAGGTCTACTCCCTGCTGTTCTTCAAATAGTGCATGGGATCTCTTATATCTAGAAGGCAGGCAGATAGGACCTCAATATCATCTTATCAGACACTATCTCTGAGCTATCACTGCATTTGCTGTCTCAAATAAACTTAAAAGTAAATCCTTTGGTCCTTCCAGGGCATACCCACTGAATATCTGTTGAGAGTGGGGTGGAATGGCCACAAATTGGGCTGGAAATCATACAGGTCCAACGATACAGAGATAACAAGGTGTAGAGCTGGATGAACACAGCAGGCCAAGCAGCATCAGAGGAGCAGGAAGGCTGACGTTTCGGGCCTAGAATGCAGTTCCTACTATCTCAGGTCCAATGATACATTGAAGCACCCATGACCTCCATTTTTCTGAAGACTGGTGCCCTTCATTGGTTCTCATCGGTTTTTGATCTCAGGAACTAGGACAGGAGCTGGGGTGGAGTTGGGAGGAGGGGAGCAAGGAGAGAAGAAAGAAACAAGTGAAATTTTTTGCTTCATCCCATGGGCAGGACAGAACAGAAACAAGGGGTGTGGCATATTGCAGCCTGTGTAATGGCCAGGAATGACTTCTGCTGCACTATTCGTGACACTCTCAGCCATCATGGATTTTTAAATCAGGGGACATCTCGCTGACAGTGCACACTGTAGCAGGACCAAAAGGCCTCTGGTGGTGGTCAAAACAAAGTTGCTAAGGTTTTGCAGAAACATTGCATTTCATTTCGATTTAACAGGCAAAGAAAAATAAAACAAAAAGGCATTTCAAAAGTTTACCCCAAGACACAGATTGCAGATTTTGACCTGGCTTTCTAGATGTTCCATGTATTTTTCCTTTCTGGACAAAAAACTATAGCAGGATCAAAATGCCCCTTCAGTTTCCACTGATTACCTTCAAATTGACTACATGCAAGTCACAGTGATTCACCTTTTCATGAATAGGAAGGTGCCTGCAGAATCAGACGGCAGATAAAAGGCCCTTAGCTGAAATAGGAAAACAAATTTTATCTGGAGTTAGATTAAATGATATGGCTGGGCATTTCATGTTAACTAAAAGCTCACAAACATTGTGCAGGACAATGCAATAAATAACATAGACATTGCTTTGTGTAGAGGTGGAAAATAAACTCAAGATTATAAAATAGCACTGAGATGAAGAAGCAGGAGTGATCAGATCTTTAAATGATTCACCATCTGAACAAAGGACATGTGTTTACTTTCTGAAAATCAGCCACTGCAACATTGTGATTGCTTTATATATGGCTTTTAAAATAATTGATCCAGAAAATTAAATGTGTCCAATTTGGGAGTTGGATGAAGCAGGAACTGACCTTTTACCTGAATTGATAGGGTATGACAGACACCCGCAACTGGACCTCAAGCCCCATTATCAATGAGCCACTGAGCAGCTCATTGGAAAAGTAACCTGTTGGTAAATAGTTTATGTTGATCAGAAAACAGGCAGGAGGGAGCACATTATATTTGGAGGTGAGGGTGATTGGTTTAGAAGGTCAGTGGTTGCCAGGAGAAATGGTTAGTAGAGAGATGCAGAGCTCAGTTAGTAAGACCTCAGCCTGGAATCTGGGTGTAAGTTGACGGGGTAGTGATAATGATCAGGATGGTGATTGCAGGTGGGTGTTAGGGGGTCAGTGGGAGCTACATTGAAATCACAATGGAGCTTAAGCAATGATTGCAACAGAATACGTTCTGTTGATGTGGGATCAGAAGGATCATTTCTTATTATTTCCACATTAAAATTGTACTTCCTCCAATTTTCTAGTTGAGTTTCCTACTGAGGCAGAAGGACCTACACATTTACAGTATTAAATTGTACAAAATATAGGCTGATATTGTCACTTAGGTGGCCACACAATTTACAGAAATTTATGTGATTGCACTGCCCAGTATTATAAAAGTGCACATCCAGGCAGGATCCCATGTAAAGCACATGATGAACTACAGCCAGTGCTCATACCCCTGACCTCAGCGCCCTTCCAGTCCAGATGGTTCTCTTTACCACATCCCTATCCAGATTCCAACTGCTGCTCTCCCAGCCAATCCCAATGTTTACCTGTTATGCTTAGCCCCAGCTACCACAGGCCTTCCAACCCTGATTATAACCCCTAATCCCTTGGCAATTCTGGTCAAGTTAATCTATTTACCAAAGGGACACATTATGGAGAGATACCTGGTCCTATTCGATAGCCATAGCTCAGCATCTCAATCCAAAAGAGATCTGAACCTCATTCTTGGGACTGTGACAGACCTATCCATTCAGATGGAGGAATCAATTCGTATTCTGCTCCACTCCCTAAAACAGGCAGGTTCAAAATAGATCGAAACACCATTTCGGGGCTATTTCTGAAGTTCTCTTGTTTAAAATGTTATGCTTCTTGTGCATTTACACTGCCACAGTTTTGGCTTGTCACCTGCTCTTCCTGATATATATTGACCTATACCCTGGAATGCAAGAAACAATTTAAAAATTTGCTAATAGTACAAAACTTGGAGGTATTGTGAACCATGAGGAACTGGTGTAGAACCTTAAACGGCCTTAAACAGTTGGTTAATGAGTGAACCAGTGGCAGATGAGATTAAATGCAGAAAAATATGAAGCAATTCATTTTTGTAGGAAGAACCAGAGAGACAATGTAAAATAAAGTGTGCAGTTCAAAGGTAGTGCACAAACAGAGAGACTTAGGTACATACATGCATAAATCTTTGAAGGTGGTAGAACAGGTTGAGGGAACATTTAATAAAACATATGGTATCCTGAATTTCATCAATTGGGCAAGTGTAAAAAGGCAAGAAAGTTCTGTTAAATATGAATAACACACTGATTTGGCCTCAACCAGAGAAATCCCTCCAGTTCTGAGCACCATACTTTCGGAAGGATGTGAAGGGATTAAAGAGGGTGCAATAAAGGTTCACATGAATGTATCTAGATATGAGGGTCTTAAGTTATATGAGAGAGAATTTGGGACAATTTTCCTTAGAGAACAAAAGGGTGATAGGGAATTTGATAGACATGTTCAAAATCATGAAGGGTATGGACAGACTAGATAGGGAGAAACTGTTCCCATCGGGGAAAGGACCAAGAACAAGATGGCACAAACATAAGGTCATTGGCAAAGAGGCATGACATGAGGAAAAACGTTTTCATGCAGCAAGTGGAATGCTAGAATCTGGAACATGTAAAATTAACAACAGTCACAGCATCAACTGGTTAAGCTCCATAATCATTTATCATCCTGAAGGTACGCCAGGAATATGGTGACCCGCTGAGGCAGTGACAAAAGCAAAGATGGAGGAAACAAACACAACCCTTTTTGGTAGGGCCATAGCTTACATCTGTCACTGACCATCACATTATCTGCTTGGCTACAAAGACAAAAAAGTGACCTTAAAAATAAACATTCCAAACCAAGTTTAAAAATTAATTGAAGATTTGAATCCGAACTGAATAGAAAATTAGCCGTTTTTTCCTGCAATAAAGTACTCATCAGCATCCTGTGCAGCAGGCGATTTGCACATCCATGTACTCTGGCAAGCTATCATCTACACTGGCCTTATGCTTTGCCCTGGCATCAAGCAACTTGTGACATGCACCACTATAATATACAGTAAATTATGCAAAGTATCAGTATTAGAGTTAGTGGCTGAGAATGTGAGAGCCAGAGGTGCTGTTTCTTCTTCATGACTCTGTTCCCACTCCTACACCAGGCAGTTCTTGGATATCTGAAAGGAGGAGGGAGTCGCGGAGAGGGGTGGAAAGCAGCCGGTGCATGTTTACAGCATCTATAACAGGTAAATCAGAAGAGATTGTCCAATGATGGAAAGGTAATGTGTGAGAAGGAAGATTAGGAATAAAGATAGTGTGATCCTCAATGGTTTTAGGCCTGTTAATGGTCACGGCCTCAGTTGTAATTACAGCAATAATTGCCAACATGTTCTCTCCATGGTTTGCAGCAGTTACCTCAATGGTTATATACTATTTTGTCTTCAATGGTGACAACTGTCTCACCGTATGCAGAGTGACGCCAACAGTGTGGGTTCAATTCCCACACTGACTGAGGTTGCCACGAAGTTCCCAGCTCCTCGACCTTGCCCTTCGCCTGAAACATGGTGTTTCTCAGGTCAAACTCACCACTAGTCACCTCGCTCTAATCAGCGAGGTCCTCTGTGACGATGGTGATTCTACTTTTTACTTAGTGTCTGTAATGGTTTCACAGCTGGCAAGATCTGAAGCTGCCCTGCTTTGTCAAGGATGGAATCAAAACACGTCAGAGAATAATTGGCACAATGATTGCCACCCAGGACCTGGAGGTCCCGGTGGAAAGGGTGACATAAAGGAGGGGCATGCTCTTCCCAGAAGACCAGCAGACAAGGCCCTGGCAGACCCTGGCAGCCTGGCTCGAGGTCACCACCCAGGTTAATGCCATCTCATGGGGATGGATGGAAGTAATGGTCGACAGTGCCGTGAGAAGTTCAATAACGTTTTCTGCTCCACCAGGATAATTGACACACACTTCTCTCAGCTTTCTCACATTGACTCTATCTCAGCAACTGCACCAATCTCCCAACAAGGCTCAAACTCTGCCACTGTCACTATTGCCTGCCACATAACCCCCCATTCATTCCCACTCCCTCTCAATCTCCCACACAACTAACCCTGCGCAGCTTCAGTGCTGCCTCCTCACCTGCCTGGGACACTTCACTACCTTTCGAATACCTGCACCAGCACTAACAGCCATCTCGCCAACTTCATCTCACTGAATCGCTCCCTTTCTCCCATTCCAGGACAAGACAGCCCACAACAGGGTAGAAAGGGTCCGGAGAGGTGAAGGGTGCCAGACATTTCACTCCTAAGTTCCTACAAGCTAAGAATCCTGGCTTTTACATGGGAAGATCGGACACTCCCGTGGAATGTCAACACATCGATGTCCAGCCTACCAAGAAAGCCCTGTTCTTCATTCATTTACAACTCTCACATAAATCCTGCTGTTAGTCTCATTCATTGTATACCACTCTGCAGCACTGGCTGTGACACCTGCATGTCCATTACCTCAAGAGAGAAACCAGCTACTCCTCTAAGAGCCACTTCCTCGAGGATGAGAATGCGGAGACTCCAGGACAGCATCAGCAAGGCTGCTTTCTGAAAACCCTAGCAGCCCAGCTACTGACACCTCAGTGCCTTAGAAAGTTTGAGGAACACAGTCTGAAGCACTTCACTGCATCAGCTACAAAGCTGACTGATGAAAAATATTTCATGTCTCTGGCACTCAGACGACTGTTCGGCCATGGGCAGGACAAGACTCTGTGGTGTCAGCAATCAGAGACGTTTGCCAGAATACACAAGGAAGAATAGGAGAGGCAGACAGGTATGTGGGGCACAATGGTCCTCATTGCCCAGAGCTGCAGGAGTGTAGTGAAACATGTGACAGTCTTTCTGCTTCTATGGTCAGGTTGATGACTACCATGCAGATCCAGGCCCAGCACCCTCAGGGTCTGCTGGAAGGCACACATACCAGCACTCTCTGCCCCCAGCCATTAGTCCTCAGGACCGAAGGCATGGCGACTGAGGATGTAGGGCACTGCTATGTGGAACACTGCCAGAAAAGGAACTGCACAAAGATCCCTCAGAAATTTTCTCTCACGGTGGGCCCTCCATCTCCATCCTAATGACCCACCTTCAACCCTTGGAATTGAAGCTGAGGAAGGCTCACTTCCCCATGGTGAGGAGACCATGTCTGGGTCATCCAGACACAAATGTTCCTGGGATCGTCCGACTAAACCCTCAGGGCTAATGGGCATCACTGCCAAGCACCCACTCCAGTTCTGAAACCAGGGATTACACTAAGATGCAGTGGGAGGGGGAGAAAGAAGAAAACCAAATGAAGGCCCATTTGTGGAACTGGCACCAATGCTTGCTCTCCATCGTACAGCAGAGGACCACTTGTCACCAGCTATACCCTGGACCAACTGCAGCCCACCTCCTTAAGTAACCCAACTGGCCAGCTCTGGATGAGATATGGCCAGACTCTATAGATGCCTACACATAGCTGCGGTAGCCCTATCCCACAGACTGGCTTTTTTTTTCTTTATTAATTCATGATATGAGGTTGTCACTGGCTAGGCCAGCATTTATTGCCCATCACTGATTGCCCAGAGGGCAGTTATGAGTCAACCACATTGCTGTCAGTCTGGAGTCACATGTAGGCCAGACCAGGTAAGGGTGGCAGATTTCCTTCCCTAAAGGACATTAGTGAACCTGATGGGTTTTTCCCAACAATTGGCAATGGATTCATGGTCATCATTAGGCTCTTAATTCCAGATATTTATTGAATTCAAATTCCACCATCTGCTGTGGCAGTGTTCAAACCCAGTTCCCCAGACCATTACCTGTGTCTCTGGATTAACAGTCCAGCGATAATACCACTAGGCCATTGCCTCCCCAAGGCTGCTACTGGGACACTGGACTGACCGTTATCCACCTCCTGGATTGCAGAAGCATAGAAGCAACAAACTTGCCTCTGCTTGGCAAAAGCATAGGTTATGCTCTTGCATTGAGATAGACCTTGCAGGACTTCTTGTTTGATTCTGCCACAAATCTCACTATAGCCAATGTCACTCACACCCTTATCAGATGCCACCCATCATCCTTAAAATCATTCTACTTTTAATGCTATGCTTGTGTTCATGTCCATGTCATTGGCTTTTCATCTGGGTGATGTTGCTTTGCCAAGGTGTATTGTTCCACCAAGGTGTGTTGTTCCTGTGTCATTTGTTGCTGCTGTTGTTCTATTTCTGTTGTTGGATTGCTATGGACCTCTGGGCTGATGTGTGATCTGCGTAGGTACTGCATTCATCTACTTCGAATCTGCAGTTGAGGAACAGCTTCTGCCAATGGGCAGATGTGCCCACAGTTGTGACAGTACATTTGATCATTCAGTTCCTCTGGATATGATCAAAGTGACAACTGCTCCATGCAGTCACCAACTGGGCTGGCTTTTGTTGAGGTTGTTGCAAAATTTGTACCCTGACTAGTTCTCAAATTATCAAATAAAATCAAAAAATTTCTGGAGAAACTCAACAGATCTAGCAGCATCTGTGGGGAAAGAAACAGAATGAACTTTGAGTCCGATATAGTAGGAACTGCAGATGCTGGAGAATCTGAGATAACAAGGTGTAGAGCTGGATGAACACGTCAGGCCAAGCAGTATCAGAGGAGCAGGAAGTCTGACATTTCGGGCCT
>NW_025970172.1:0-12773 GCF_021869965.1 Rhincodon typus | reverse complement strand
GCAGATAAAGGTGGGGAGGGAAAGATGTCTTTGGTGGTGGGGTCGGATTGCAGATGGCGGAAGTGTCGGAGGATGATGCGTTGGATCCGGAGGTTGGTGGGGTGGTACGTGAGGACGAGGGGGATTCTTTTTTGGTTTTTATTGCGTGGACGGGGTGTGAGGGATGAGGTGCGGGAGATGTGGGAGACACGGTTGAGGGCGTTCTCGACCACCGAGGAGGGGAAGTTACGGTCCTTGAAAAACGAGGACAACTGAGATGTACGGGAGTGGAATGCCTCATCCTGGGAGCAGATGCGGCGGAGGCGAAGGAATTGGGAATAGGGGATAGCATTTTTGCAGGAAGGTGGGTGGGAGGAGGTGTATTCTAGGTAGCTGTGGGAGTCGGTGGGCTTGAAATGAATATCGGTTTCGAGGTGGTTGCCCGATATGGAGACAGAGAGGTCCAGGAAGGGGAGAGAGGTGTTAGAGATGGTCCAGGTAAATTTAAGGTTGGGGTGGAAGGTGTTAGTGAAGTGTATGAACTGTTCGAGCTCCTCGTGGGAGCACGAGGCGGCACCGATACAGTCATCAATGTAACGGAGGAAGAGGTGGGGTTTAGGGCCGGTGTAGGTACGGAAGAGGGATTGTTCCACGTAACCTACAAAGAGGCAGGCGTAGCTTGGGCCCATGCGGGTACCCGCATCGGGGAAACCAAGCGGAGACTCGGGGACCGCTTTGCAGAACACTTACGCTCGGTTCGCAACAAACAACTGCACCTCCCAGTCGCGAACCATTTCAACTCCCCCTCCCATTCCTCAGACGACATGTCCATCCTGGGCCTCCTGCAGTGCCACAACGATGCCACCCGAAGGTTGCAGGAACAGCAACTCATATTCCGCTTGGGAACCCTGCAGCCCAATGGTATCAATGTGGATTTCACAAGTTTCAAAATCTCCCCTCCCCCCACCGCATCCCAAAACCAGTCCAACTCGTCCCTGCCTCCCTAACCTGTTCTTCCTCCCACCTATCCCCTCCTCCCACCCCAAGCCGCACCTCCATCTCCTACCGACCAACCTCATCCCGCCTCCTTGACCTGTCCGTCCTCCCTGGACTGACCTATCCCCTTCCTAACTCCCTACCTACACTCACCTTTCCTGGCCCCATCCCCGCCTCTTCGACCTGTTTGTTTCCTCTCCACCTATCCTCTCCTCTATCCCTCTTCTATCCGCCTCCCACTCTCTCCCTATTTATTTCAAAACCCCCTTCCCCTCCCCCTTTTCTGATGAAGGGTCTAGGCCCGAAACGTCAGCCTCTCTGCTCCTATGATGCAGGATTTATGATCACTTGGACAGGCACAGTTTGATTCGTGATAGTCAGCATGGATTTGTGAGGGGTAGATCATGCCTCACAAACCTTATTGAATTCTTTGAAGAGGTGACCAAACAGGTGGATGAAAGTAGAGCAGTGGATGTGGTATACATGGATTTAAGTAAGGCGTTTGATAAGGTTCCCCATGGTAGGCTCATGCAAAAAGTAAGGAGGCATGGGATAGGGGGAAATGTGGCAGATTGGATTCAGAATTGGCTGACCCTTAGAAGACTAAGGGTGGTATTGGATGGAAAATAATCAACATGGTGCTCAGTTACGAGTGGTGTACCACAAGGATCTGTTCTGGGTCCTCTTCTATTTGTGATTTTCGTAAATGATTTGAATGTAGGAGTGGAAGGGTGGATTAGTAAGTTCGCGGACAAAACAAATGTGGGTCGAGTTGTGGATAGTGCGGAGGGCTGTTTTGGGTTACAAAGGGACATTGATAGGATGCAGAGCTGGGCTGAGAAGTGGCAGATGGAGTTTAACCCTGAAAAGTGTGAGGTGATTCATTCTGGAAGGAAAAACTTGAAAGCAGAACACAGGGCTAACGGAAAGATTCTTGGCAGTGTGGAGGAGCAGAGGAATCTTGGGGTTCATGTCCACAGTCCCCTAAAAACTGCCACCCAGGTGGATAGAGTTGTTAAGAAGGCGTATGGTGTGTTAGCTTTCATTAATAGAGGGATTGAGTTCAAGAGCCGTGAAGTTATGCTCCAGCTACACAAAAGCCTGGTTCGGCCACATCAGGAGTATTGTGTCCAGTTCTGGTCGCCTCATTACAGGAAAGATGTGGAAGCGTTGGAAAAGGAGATTTACCAGGATGTTGCCTGGAATGAAAGGAAGGTCTTATGAGGAAAGGTTGAGAGAGCTAGGGCTTTTCTCTTTAGAATGAAGAAGGATGAGACGTGACTTGATAGAGGTGTACAAAACGATCAGAGGTGTAGATAGAGTGGACAGCCAGAGACTTTTTCCTAGGGTGGAGGTAGCTATTATGAGGGGGCATAGTTTTAAAGTGAGTGGAGGTAGATATAGGGGAGATGTCAGAGGTAGGCTCTTTACTCAGAGAGTGGTAGGGGCATGGAATGCATTGCCGGAGAGGGTAGTGGAGTCGGCCTCATTAGGGGCATTTAAGCGGCTATTAGATAGGCATATGGATGATAGTATAAGGTAGGGGTGGAGGTTAGATAGACCTTAGGTTTAGGGTAAAAGTTTAGTTCAACATCGTGGGCCGAAGGGTCTGTACTGTGCTGTATTTTTCTGTGTTCTATGTTCTATGTTCTAGGCTAAGGGTACTACACCACAATGGAATTATATCACCATTTGCTAAAAACAAAGAACCCATTTTAAAAACTGGGTTTGTCAAGTAATACCCGGGTCGAAAAAATACCACGAAAGTGCTGAGCAAATCTGATGACTCAGCCTGGATACAGAACATGCACCAAAAAGCTTCATCCATGTACATTTTCAAAAATACACTGTGCAGATGAAGTGGCTCACTTGAAATCCATGAGCTAATATCCTGAGATAGTAGGAACTGCAGATGCTGGAAAATCTGAGATAACAAGGTGTGGAGCTGGATGAACACAGCAGGCCAAGCAGCATCATAGGAGCAGGAAGGCTGACGTTTCAGGCCTAGACCCTTCTCTTCTTACTGACCTGTTACGTATTTCAAGCATTTTCAATTTTCGTTTTAAATTTCCCACATTAGGGTATCCTTTTGAATTGATGCAGTGAGTATCACTTGTGCACTACTTACAACTTCACTGGTTCGGGTATATTTTTGGTGGGGCAGATGGAGTCAAGGCTATAACTGCACAAATAAAAGGTCACTCAACTGATTAGTAAAGGCAGCTAATCAGTCCCATCGTCCCAATCTATTTCCAGAGCCCCATATGTTTATTTCTCTCCAGTGCTTAACTAACTCTCTTTGGAAACCATTGATTACCTTTGCTTCCACACAGGCCATTACCAGTCACCATGCCTCCCCACATCTGCTTGCATTTCTTACCTCAAACCTTAAGTCTTTATCCTCTCTTCTTTGTACAAATAACGAATACAAACTGCTCTTCTATGCCTACCATTTCTAAATCTGTCATAATTGTATACAAAAACAGAAATTGCTGCAAAAGCTCGGCAAGTCTGGCAACATCTGTGGAGAGAAATCAGAGCCTAATCTTGTACACCTTTATCCAATCTTCCCTTAATCACCTTTGTGCCTGGGAGACCAACCACAGGAGCAGGCTTAGCCTTCAAGTGACCTCTGATCTATCTGAGGTGAGAATATTTAATGGGCCATCAAATGGCAATTCTCTTGCAAGCAAAAAGTGAGCAATGGTCAGGCAGTCTGTCTGTTCCAAGATAACAAGGTGTAGAGCTGGATGAACACAGCAGGCCAAGCAGCATCATAGGAGCAGGAAGGCTGATGTTTCGGGCCTAGACTCTCTGTCTGTTCCAGTGGGTAGCTTCCCCAGTTCAAATTCACAGAATGGAGGGCTGCCTCTCATGCTCAACTGCCATCTATGTCTGTTAAGTAGAGTTCATCATAAGAGTCTCCACACTTTTCACTGTAGTTTATCATGCTACACCTGAGACTTTGGGTTCAAGATAGACTGGTCAATGAGACAGCAAGCTCAAGAACTGCCTGAAGAAATAGGCTTCTTTCTTTCTCATGAGGCTCACTTTTCCAGAGTTTACACTCCCTAGTTCTATACCTTGGTACAATTTAGCCCTACCTAGCAGTTAACAGCTGGTTTAAACCCCCACAGCATTGGTCCCTGCGTTCCTCAATGAGTTCTAGACCTTCTTATAATTCATTATCCAAATGCTCGAACTTAGATCTGGACAGTAATGGCCATGTTTCTACACCATAAGGACTCAGCCGCTGCATCTCTTAGCTGCTGCTCATTGCTTACACTCCTTCCCCAATTGTTGTTATTATTTCTGAGCAATTGACACGCCCATTGTTCCCATTGGGTTGTTAAAATTCAGCCACAGCCTGGTCCTGCCCAGAAATCCGCTCAATTGGGCTGAGGTATATTTCTCTGCAGCTTCCATCCCTAATGGTCACCTCCACATTCTCCACTTCTTTTATTCTGCTCTGAACCCACATCCTGGTCCTCTTTTTTCATAGCAAGTCCTTCCATCTTCAAATACTCAAAACTTCAAAGAGCTTTCTCAGTGTCCTTGCCTGCTGCCTGGTCTTTGAACAAAGACAAAATATTCATTCATGCCCCATGCCAACCCTACCCTCACTGTATTCACATTTATCTCACCGCAGGAACTCTGACTTTACTCTGGACTGCGTCCTACTTCGTCCTCTCTATTCAAGACACGATTGTTGCTTCATCAAACCTGTGAGCAAGAGCACCATCCTCAGCTGCTTGTTCATGGTCTCTGTGGTAAAATGGACAAAGTCACAGAATACCAACCCTAAAGCACCTGCAAAAATCCTGGGAGATGTGGCATCCTCAAGTGCTAAACTAAACTATTGAGTGACCAAAGGTCAGCTCTCTGAATTAGAAGAGGCTGTTTTATGTACAGCTAAAAGAGTAGAAAGAGGCCATTCATCCTGCCAATTTACCAAAATGTTTACATTCATGCAAAGTTCCTCTTATCGTTCTATATCTAACTCTTTAAAATCATCTTCTTCATCATACGCTTTCCTAACTTTCCATTCAATGTGTCTACACTATTGGCTTCCACAACTCCTTCTGGTGACAAGTAACACATTCTGTTTTGAATAAAGAAATTTTTCCTTTATTTCTAGAATTGTGTTGCAGAATCCAACTGCGATGTACTCGCAACAGTCCAGAACTTAATAAAGAAACAACTTATTTAGTTATCACAAAATACTAGTCCTGATTGGAAATTGTTGGTAACGTCAAACAGTTATAAAGTGACGACTCTCATAAGATCTGTCTTCTTTGTCTATCTGACTTATCTTTCTCACCTCTATTAATCCCGTCCTTTCTGTCAGTGAGTTTCTTGTGACCACAGCAACTTGCTACACTTCCAAATATACTTACAGTTGCCTAGAGTAGAGGCCTTCATCAATCTCTGTGAAACTTTCATTTGGATCCATGGTCTGCAGGTCTAAGGAAAATAAAGGTAGATTCTATCAAATGTGAAATTTAAACTGAACTCAATTTTCTCATGAAGGAAAGCAGGAAAGTTGCATTCATGTCATACCCAGTGAGATAACAATGTACAGGAGTGAGAGGCTCAATGGATAAAAAGATGAACTTAGGAAGTCCCATTATGGGATGGCAATGGCCTAGTAGTATTATTGCTGGACTGTTAATCCAGAGACCCAGGTGATGTTCTGGGGACCTGGGTTTGAATCCCACCACGGCAGATGGTGAAATTTGAATTCAACAAATATCTGGAATTAAGGGTCTAATGATATCTATTGCCAAATGTTGGGGAAAAACCCATCTAGCTCACTATTCTCCTTTAGGGAAGGAAACTTCCATCTTTACCTGGTCTGGCCTACATGTGACTCCAGACCCACAGCAATGTGGTTGACTCATAACTGCCCTCTGGGCAATTAGGGATGGGCAATAAATGCTGGCCTAGCCAGCGATGCCCTCATCCTGTGAATGAATAATAAAAGTTTTATATATCCCAGGTTATCTTACTTTTAAACTGAAAGCAAAATCTTGCAAATGCTTAAAATCTAAAATTAAAACTGAAAGTACACAGCAGGTCCCCTCGAGGTTTTGTGCAGAGAGAAACACAGCTAATGTTTCAGGCCATGACTTTTAATCAGACCTGGGAAGTTTTGAGAACTAACAGGTTTTAAGTAAGTACAGAAACTGTGGAAGAGGGTAGTGAGGAAAGCACAAAAGCGAAGGGGTGTGATGGGATGCTAGAAGGATGTAATAAAAGGGATAAAGGTATGAGGCAAAATAAGATAGTGACAGTCAAGCCAAAAGGAATATGAGGAAGTTAAATCGGAATCAGAACTACCACCTTGCTGTCCAAAGCAATGGGGACAGCGATCATGATCTGACATTATTTTACTCCACCTCTTGTTCATAAGGCTGTAAAACACCCAAGCAAGAATATGAGGCCCCTTGAGCTTCTGTTGAGCTTCATTGGAACAGTTTAGGAGGCCAGGGAAAGAGTGGCCAAAGTTGGAGGGAGAGCTGAGAATTAAAATGACAGGGGACTGGAAGCTCAGGGTCATGCTTTCAGACTGAATGGAGGTGTTTAGGAAGGCAACCCTCCAGTCCATGTTCAGTTGTTGTATATAGAGGAAAGTGCATTAGGATTAGCAAATCCATTATACTCTAATTCTGGCTCTGGTGATTTGTGCATTCTATCCTCCCATCACCATCCCGGTCTAATGCTGGAAGGCAACTGAACTATACTGGTTCTGTGTAGGACAATCAATGAGAAGTCCTAAGAGCAGTTGGATAGATCTGTTGAGTTAGGGCTTAAGGAAGGCTTAGAGGATGTGGGGTTTTAGAAAAGTCTGCAAGAAATTAATGATTAAGTTCCATTGAGAGTTGTATTGGAAAACCTGAAAGCAGTATTAGCATGATGCAATCAAACAAGACTAGAACTCAAGATAATACACAAGTGTAGTGCTAGCTTGGTAAAGCTAGTTGGTGATGAAAAGCTGGATCTATGTCTGCGAGTAAATGCTGTTTGCACAATCTCGAGTAGCATAGACCCTTCAAAGGAAGGTGGAATATAAAAACATAAGCAGTGAACAGAACTGTCTGTGACAGAACAGTTCTTAAGGGACTTTCCAGACCAGATTGTGAAAAGTGAAGAATTGAAATCACTTGTGATATTTTTAAAATTAAATTTGATGACCCATCGTGTCATTAAGCTTTTGGAGGAAGGGATAGCTGAGAAATCCATTGGATGTGTCTTTATTGCTTCCAAAATTTGACATGCTCTGCGGGGCAATCAATCACATTTGGCTCCTGTTAATTCTGGCCGTTAGAATATAATTTATGTGTGCATATATATGCATTGTATTGTATAGTAAAGATTATCGTTATCTGTTTAAAACCATGGAATCTTACGACATTATTCTCTGGGAAGTACCTGGGATCTGAAACTATGTCAACTTTAAAAAAGAAGTAACTAGTTCCTAACAGATCATAATATAAATTTGGTGGTGTGGTCTGGCATCATAAAAGGTCACATGTGCTTTTGGGTGTCCTGAGATGGGGGAGAGTGCTAGATGAATGCAAATCTTCTAATGTATCCCAGTCAGCTGCTTTGCCAAAATAAGGAAAATTTAAAATTTTAAAAATGCTGCAAGGATCAGGAACATACTGCATGAGGGTATAAAGGAGAATTCAACCATGGTTTTCAAAAGGGAATTGAATAATAATGCCGAGAAGGTATTTTCAGGGCTATAAGGAAAGGGACCCGCTGAGTAGCTTCTACAGACAGCTACTGGGGATGCTAGGGGCTGAATGGCCTACCTCTGTGCAGCAACCATTCTATGATTCAAATGCATCCAACCAGAGTTGACAATCATATTGTGAACAGCATTGGTGGCGGTGGGGTTGCAAATCTGTATTTCTGGCACTACATACAATATCTCAACACAATTAATATTTGAAGGTCTAACACAGAGGAACATACAGGATTCAGATGCGAGTTGGCAGCAACTTCATTAAAACTCACGGGGAATTAACAAAAAAAAAATCCCCTTTACACTTTGTTTCGCTTTCCTTCCTAGGCACGATTGGTCGAATGGTCTCTTTCGGTATTGCAACAATTCTGCGGCAACACATCACAAAGTCAACAAATACAAGTGTAACTTCCCGACCCACGCTGTCAGAATGATCAATCAAAATGGGAAAAGGGAGTAGGGGGAAGCAAAACAATTTGTCAATTTCATTCAATTGTTAAATTGAAGAAATTTGCAGACGGTCCAGTTATTTCGCTTCCAATAAATCCACGGAAGTTCAATAACATGATTCAGGGTTCGAAGAACAGAAAACACTGACTGCTCTCCCCTCTCTAATCACTTTGATCGCTGCGAGCAAACGACTATTTCAACTCAAATGTTCCCTCCTTTAGAAATAAAATTGCGCTGTTTTAGTTTGGGGGAATAAACAAACAACCAAATTTCAACTGACAGTTTCTGTTTGTAAAATAAAAATAGGTCACTCACTCTTACAACAACAAATTGCCTCTGTTTCACATCTCGCCTCAATGCAACAGGAAGAAGCTTTAATTCATAAACAATACCCAAGGCAAAATTCTGGTTCCAAATTTGAACACTCAAAAATATATCTTTCGTCAGCTGGTTGACTGTAAAGTCAGTTTGAGTGGAGCACTGATAACGGCAGCTTACCATCCCCAGCAATTGCCTACGGCACTGTTGCATAACGTTTTGACTATAACACAGATTTTTTTGGTTATACCAACATATCTCGAACGCTAACGCACCTTAGTTTACTCTCTCGTCACTGAGGAAGGTGCTTCTATCCGGCAGCGATACAACAAGTTGCTCCGATCAACTCAATGACTCTGGCTCGATTGATCCGGCACAGCGATTGCAACAGAAAGAAAACAAAAAGCTTCCTGCCAAATTCTGACCTCTTTAAAAGGGCAACACATTTCAACTCCTGACAGTGGCCTCGTTCAGACGGGACGAGGCTGGGGCGTATAACAGCACGACCAGGAACCGGCTGGTTCGAAACAGACTGTTCCCAACAATTGACAAGGGGTCTAGATTGAGGGGGTCCATGAGTTAGACGTTTATAAAGTCACGAGGGGCATGGATAGGGTGAAAAGCCAAGGTCTTTTTCACAGGGCAGGGGAGTCCAAAACTTGAGGGCATAGGTTTACGGTGAGAGGGGAACGGTTTAAAAGGGACCTGAGGGCTAACTTTTCCATGCAGAGGGTGGTGCATGTATGGAATGAGCTGCCAGAGGAAGTGATGGAGGCTGGTCCAATTACAACATTTAAAAGGCATCTGGATGGGCATGTGAATGGGAAAGGTTTAAAAGGAGAGAGATAGTAGGAACTTCAGATGCTGGAGAATCGGAGATAACAAGGTGTACAGCTGGATGAACACAGCAGGCCAAGCAGCATCAGAGGAGCAGGAAAGCTGATGTTTCGGGCTGAGACCCTTCGTCAGAAAAGGTTTGAAAGGACATGGGCCATTTGCTGGCAAATGGGACTAGATTAATTTAAGTTAACTGGTCAGCATGGATGAGTTGGACCAAAAGGTCTGTTTCTGTGCTGTACAACTCTATGCCTCTATAATACAAAATGAAAAGCCCTATGTAAAACAATCGGCGGGTGAGACTTCTTGACACAAATTATTGGGAAATTGTAGATTTTACTTCAGGGACAGTGATTCAGGTAGAAATGAAAGCCTCAGCTTTCATCTGTTTGAATTGGAGGCAATGGGATGTAATATGAGTTTTTTTGGGGGTGGTTTTGTATTCAATTCAATTATTTTCTATGGCTGGTTGGCAGTCAGGTTAAAATCAGGCCACATGCTAAAATTCAAAATGACATTGAATAGGTGAATGAAGGGTAAGGAACAATGTGGCTGAGGTCCAGAGTACAAAATAAATAAGAGACAATTTTGAATCATAGAATCCCTACAGTGTGGAAATAGGCCCTTTGGCCCAACAAGCCTACACTGACCTTCAGAGCATCCCACCCAGACCTATCCCCCTATAATCCACCTAATCTACACATCCCTGAACACAATGGGGCAATTTAGCATGACCAATCCACCTAGCCTGCATATCTTTGGACTGTGGGAGGAAACCGGAGCACCTGGAGGAAACCCACACAGACACGGGGAGAACATGCAAACTCCACACAGTCAGTCACCCAGGTCCCTAGCACTGTGAGGCAGCAGTACTAATCACTGAGCCACCGTGCAACTTTCTGGGGATAAATTTGGATACAGACTGACAAGACTGAATGGCCTGACCCCACATTCTTATTTCCCTGAGATTGGAAGATGTCATGATTTAGAAGAGGAGGGGTAACCAAAATCCACTGAAGGGAACAAGCTAGGCTCATATTCTAGTTCATGAATTGTTGGATTATTGTCCTTGAGGTGACACGCTTAAACTGAGGCCATGTCTATACATCATGATTCATGAAATCAAGGAGTCCTCATCATGATCTGACAACTATCCTCTGTTCAAATAACATCATCCGGGTACCTGCTCGTTTACCTCATTTCCACTTGTCAGCCTTGGAAGGTGGAAAATGGCTTTCACATTTGCCAGACATAGCAATAACATATGTAAAAATGTTTGTGAGATGCGAGAAACTACTGGGTTCAAATTCAACCATAGCAGATGGGGGCATTTGAAATCAATAAAACTTGGGAAGTCAAAGTCTAATGATGACCATTATCGATTGTTGGAAAACCCCCCTTCTGGTTCACTAATGTCCTTTAGGGTTGGAAACTGCCATCCTTACCTGGTCTGGCCTACATGTGACTCCAGACCCACAGCAATGTGGTTGACTCTTAACTGCCTTCTGGGTAATTAGGGACAACCAATAAATGTTGTTTTAGCCAGCAATACATCCAGACTAAGAATGAAAAATAAAATTCACTTTAATAACCAGAAAGCTAGAAATTTGGAAGAAACTCTGACCTATGAGGTAAAGAATGTTAGAAATTACAGCAGGAGTAGGCTACATAGTCCTTTCAACTGGCCCTACCATTCAATGAGCTGAGTTAATATTCTATATTAATTTCACTTCTTTCTCTTATGTCCACAAGACATTCTTGTTGTGCAGTGGTAGTGTCTCTACCTCTGAGCCAGAAGGCCTGGGCTCGAGTCCCTCCTGCTCTGGAAGTGTATATTAATGCATCTGAACAAGTTAATTAAAAATGTCTACAACAATGCTGGCCTGTTTGCAGCACAGACATATTTTAACTAATATTTTTGAACTGTGCAGCATGTTGAGCTGCTGCTGTTTGCATAGTAACGGCTATTGCAGTTCTATTCACGTTCTAGATCAGTGTAAGAAATCACATGACACCAGGTTATAATCCAACCTGGCGTGTGATTTCTGACCTTGTCCACCCCAGTCCAACACCGGCACCTCCACATCATGGCACTGTACATAAAAGAGACAGGGCGTTCAATGACTTGCAACACAAGTTGTTTTCTGAAGAAGTGTCACTGGATTCGGAATGTTAACTCTGCTTTCTCTGCACAGAGGCTGCCAGACCTGCTGAGTTTCTCCAGCAATTTCTGTTTTTGCTTCAGATTTCCAGCATCTGCCGTTCTCGTTATTGTTGTTGTCATTGCCACTTTAAGGGGCGGAGCTTATTGTCAGAGGCCAAGGTCCAAATTTATTTGAAAACTCCCTGACTGAGACGGGAAACAGAAAGTGAAAGTGAAATTTTAGATTCCTTGAATTAATTCACATTTGTTGGTGTGGAAAGCTTATTTGAAGCATATAGCAGAGGGTCTGGGTCAAACGGGAGTGCTTTCAGTTTCAGTTGCCCTGTTATAGGAAGGATATTATTAAGCTGGAGAGGGTTCAGAAGAGATTTACCAGGATTTTGCTGGGAATGGAGGGTTTGAGTTATGGAGACAGGCTGGATAGGCTGGGACTTTTTTCACTGAAGTGTAAGAGGTTGAGGGGTGACCTTTTAGAAGTTTATAAAATCATGAGGGATGTAGATAAGGTGAATGGCAGGTGTCTTTTCCCTAGGGTCAGGGATTTCAAGAGACAAGGGGCAATTTGTTTTTACAGAGAGAATGGTTTGTGTGTGGAATGACCTTCCAGAGGATGCAGTGGATGGGGTAAAGTTACAATGTATAAAAGGCAATTGGTTAAGTACATGAATAAGAAATGTTTGGGCCAAGCACAGGCAGATGGGACTAGTTTTGTTTGGGATTATGGTCCATTGCTAGGAGTTACTTAAACGATTGAGATGGGAAATACTAAGGAGGGAATTCCAGAATTTAGGACCCAGATAAGTGAAGGCACAGCTGCCAGTGGCCAGGGTGAAGAAAATTAAGGGATACAGGGAGCTTGGAATTTGGCGTAGGCCATGTTCAGAGGGATGTAGGCCTGGATCTGAGTACTGAAATGATGAGTCTATTAGGGGATTTGAAGACACACCACAGGAATTTAAAGGTGTACAGTGCACTGTCAACAGGGCATATCATCTCATTCAACATTTCCAATTTATTGCATTGAACCATCACTTGCAGATTTCGTTGCTGTATTTTTCAAAATGCTCTCTGCTGATATCTAAATTGATATGAATTAATTCCATTCATTTCCACAGATACTGTCAGCTTTGCTGAGGTTTTCTTTTTAAAAACATTTTTGAATCAACCTGAGATAACAAGGTGTAGAGCTGGATGAACACAGCAGGCCAAGCAGCATCAGAGGAGCAGGAAGGCTGACGTTTCGGGTCTGGACCCTTCTTCAGAAATTTCTGAAGAAGG
>NW_025970171.1:7066-12773 GCF_021869965.1 Rhincodon typus | reverse complement strand
GATGGCAAAATCAATCATTTACATGGAATTGAAATTGCATGAATGATAATTTTGTTTGCAAAAGACACGTTTTCAGGCAGGAGTACATTGAACATTACTTTGACTCATGAGTGACAGCAGCTTTAACTACAAACGTTCTCACTGTAGGCACGTCAATCTTTTCTGCTATGTGAATAGCAGATCAAGACGATAAGAGGTCTGAAGAAGTGTCACCAGACCCGAAAGTTAACTCTGCTTTCTTTCCACAGATGCTGGCGGACTTGCTGAATTTTTCCAGCAATTTCTGATTGTGTTTTTGATTTCCAGCATCCACGGTTCCTTTGGGTAATTTTTTACCAAAACGATAATCCCATCAGTCTTTTTGCAGAACACATGGAATTGAACAAAACGGTCGAACTTCTACAGCAGGTACAGAAAAATTAACAAGGACCGGGCTTGAGAAAAAGTTAACTGCAAAACATGAGAATCAAACTTCCAGTGCCTAAGGTGACAGAATAGGTTTTAAAGTTATACAGAAGTTTCTCTGGGCCTCATCCACACTGTCATGTGAATGTACAGACAATATCAAGCAATGAAAAGTGGTCATGAATCAGTCACTACAGGTGACTAAAACACCACATGCCACGTCTAGGAGATAGTGAAATGAAAGAGCAGGTCTCTTGACCAGTAGCAAAGGCAGCAAGACTTTCTGTTGCTGATTTTTTCAGACAATCTGTCCGAAAATCAGCCAAACCATCCCAGAGGTCAAAAAGAACTTTAAATGCAACTTATGATCCACGCAAACTGAGTTTCGGGAACATTTTGTAATTACTGTTACAAAAAAATCACGCTTGAAGTTTGCCCAAAACTGACTGTGACACTGATTGAATTGACGATAATGCCAGGTGCTTGCTACACATGTTCATCCATAGCCTGAGGATGAGCTGAATAGTGAGCTTTGTTTTTCAAAGCAAGAATGTAAATGATACATCAAGTATATTTTAAATAATAACTTATTCCCACCCACTTATGAAGAAGCTAACTGCTGTCAACCAATGTAAATATTACAAAGCCTGCTCTGTCAAACCAAAAATAAGCTCCAACTAAAACATAATCACTTTGCCATTGGTGGGCCAGAGTTGATGAAGGAACCAGATTTTAGATAACTGAACCTTATTTTTGGTTGTAATATTAAAAAGGTACTGTGGCTATCTGTGGATGAGGGAATGATATTTTTTAGGCAATCATTTAAAAATACTTTAAAATGCTGACCAATTGTGTAGGGTTATTGTTAATTTTATGTTAGTACTAGGATTATGTATTTGAAAAGAAATTGGAAGGAAAAGAAACACTTCTCAAAACTGGTATAATTTTCATCTGGATTTGTAGATGCACCCAAAGCACGAGCTCTTGGACATGTTGCTAAAATTGGTCACTCATCAAGTCTTTGCATTTTCCTGCAACCGTTGGCTTAGTGGTAGTATAATCTGTGCTATTATACACCAATAAAACACATTTTGATACAACACAATGGAAATGATTCATTGAGCAACTGGCTTTATCCTGATATGTCACAATTCATTATCACAACTATGAAACCAAGGAAAAGGAAGACAATAAGTAAACTGGCAGGCTCACTAGCATTCAACAACAGTTAAAATTGTGGAAGATTTCACAAACAACCGTGAAATGTTTTATCTGCACATTCCTACAATACCAGTTACTTACTTGCTATTCTCACTTAAGTATTGTTGCATAAAGAACAAGTCTAGAAACTTCTCATTTGGACGAGGGATGTAACATGTACAAGCAAACTGCATGTATTTAAGATGCGAAATTATTTCATATTCCTGAACGAACACAAATAAATAATGAGCTGTTAACGAAAGTTCAAAACTGCAATAAGTGCTACTGCTATATCCTACTCAGTGGTATTTTAAACAGCATCAATAACTTTATTCTAACCACACAGTAAATCATGTCACAAAAATATTTCTGCTTTGGAAATAAATGACACTTATGTGACTTTTCAAGGATAAATTTCGATACAGGTTATCCAGGATGGTTTCAGGACACCAATTCCCAAAGCAGTGCTTCAAAGATGGATGTATTTTTTTAAAATAATTAAAGCTTCACTTAAGAACTATAAGCTGATTAAGGCTGAAGACAAGAAATGTTATGAAAGATCATTCATCCAAGCAAAGAAATTCTGCCGAGTACAAAATAAGTGGCTGATCTATAGTAATTGATACCAAGACAGACGGTGAAAATGTTGAGTTAAGTTTTCAAAGTTGCAGCATCATAAAATTTATGGATCATAAGCAGCTGGAAGTTACTGGACTATTTTCTTTCGATCACATCGGCTTCTTGGTTGAATCTTGTCACAATTTGACATGTAAAGAGGGGCAGACCTCTCGAAGTCAAACGCTGACAACATGTTACTGATAAGTTGTAAAGTGCATGCCAGTTTTCAACAGGTCAGTTGAAATAAACACTTGATGAATCATCCATTACAAATGACAGGCTATTTGACAGATTACACTCCGAGCTAGTTAATTGGAGTCACACAGCATTGGATGCCTATTTTGCATCCCAGCTGATGTTACACCACATGGCCCAGTTTGGCAAATTTGGCGTCAGTTGCTTCTGATTGCAACCTATTCTATTCATAGGTTAGATTGAAATGGGACCTCAAGTTACAGTTCTGAAAGCAAAAATTCATTGTTTGCCACATGGTCAAATTCCTATCATGTTAATATTCTCAAGTTGTCTGCTGAATGCTGCAGTACAAGATGAAAATACAATCTGCGTGGGTTTCCTCTGGGTGCTCTGGTTTCCTCCCGCAGTCCAAAGATGTGCAGGGAAGGTGGATTGCCCATGCTAAATTGCCCATAGTGCCCAGGGATGTTCAGGTTAGGTGGGTTAGACATGGGGAATGGGTCTGGGTGGGATGCTCTTCGGACGGGCAGTGTGGACTTGTTGGGCCGAATAGCCTGTTTCCACACTATAGGGATTGTATGATACCCTCAACAGTAACCACAGCAACAGAGATGTTTGAGAAGTTGGTATTACCAAATTCAGAAATATGGAATGAAATGCCCAGTCAGTGATAACCCCAACAGCTGCACTCCCTCAATTTCTGACATCCCATGACTAACTGATGCCTCTCTTCTGAAGGAAAACACTAACTAATATGGAGAGATTATTTACTCAGGTTCTTCTATAATGGACTAATTTAACAACATCTTCATTCACATAACACCTGGGAAGTCCTGTACCTGGTTGTGACTGCTGAAAGGTAGATTGCATCACATCAGCAGCGCAAAAGCAGGTCTTTTGGCTGAACTGCTCCATGCTGGTCTTTACACTTCTCCCACCTTGCTTCAAACTCTTAATATGCCTCTTTGTGACCTTTCTGACATCTAACTTTCTCTCAAATAAATCTGTGCTCATCTTCTCAACTAGTCCTGGTAGCAGCAGGTTCTGCAATCTGACTGCTCTGAGCAACAAAGCTTCTCCTGAATTCTTTTATTGGATTTATTAGTGATCATCTACATTTAAGATGCAGTTGTAGACTCCCCCTACATCCCCCATCAAGCAAAAAAAGCACTACAATATTGAAAGGCACGCTCTTCCCCTTTCATACAATTCCAAACATTTTGCACAGTGCAATTTTCCGTACTAACTTTCGTCTCTTGTCAAAGTTGATCAAGCCATTCTGTAAGAGATAGACATGGACAAAGAAAATTAATTCAATATGTACAAAGGTCAAATGGTACTACAAGATCGTGAAATTCAAAAGATCAGAAGTGAAATACAAGCTCTCTAAACTTGGTTCCATTTTAGTGTGTAGTCAAAGGTCAATCACAAATGATCGATCATACCACCAGGTCATATTTTGGACATTACATAGAGCCCTTTGCTCCAGTCAAATAGATCAGTACCAAGTTGATGCCATTCTCAGCTGCTCAACTGTGCAATAGGCAGTGACATTCAGCTAACAAATTTACCTGTACAGAATAAAAATGATGTGCAATTTATCCAACCTTTTGAAAAACTACACCTATATTCAATCGAATGCAAAGTGATTTGCATGTTCCTTTATTTACAAATTGTTTGATTCACAACACAAAGCATCAAATTATTCTCATCAGTATCGTTAATCAAACTCATTAGTTTCTTTTATTGCTATGATTCTCATCTACAAGCAGCTTGCAATCAAACCGTAACAATAGTGCTCATCAGCAAATAAGGAATCCAAATCTTGTAAAACAGACTTACGAAACGATAATTAGGGAAAGCTGAATCCAACTTTGTTAAATCTGTGAAGAAAATTCCCAGGTATGGCACAATTCCCTGAACTATACCCTAGAAAAAACGAGGTGAATTTGTTTCATCCATTGTGAATGCATTGTCATATTTCCCAAGCATACTACTCCATGCCTTATTTATACCCTTTATCATGCAACTAAATCTATTTAGAATCAAAATTTAGGACTCAATTTTTAAACACAGTTATACAGTGGAATACAAAGTTAGATCTATAAAGGACAGGCAAGTTCAGAGTTTGATCCCTGATCTGTGAACTGTCAACTAAACCCAATGTTTGTGTAACTTCATCATTTGGAGATTGGAAATTTTCTATGTACTGTGCAATTTTGCTTGAAGATGAAAACAATTTACCGCACCAGATTTCAGAAGTTTGTCTCAATGAGGTTAACCCTCATTTTTCTAAACTCAAGAATATAATTCTGCGCAATGGCTTTTCATAGGACACCTTTCTTACCTCAAGAACTCATTTAATGGTCTCAGATGGTAGACTGGTTAAGAAGCTAAGAGCCGAAGAGATCCACCGGAATTGGCAAACTGGAACCAAAACTGGCTTTGTGGCAGGAAGTAAGTGTGATTTTAGAAGGGCATTTCTGCAACTTGAAGCTTTCATCCAGCAGCATACTGCAGGGTACAGTCGTGGCTCTTGCTGTGCGTACATTAATTTTCAAGACACAAAAGCTACAAGTATGAACAGCAGGTTCACAGATGACACAAGAATTGGAGGTGTGGTAAACAGCAAAAAGCCTTAGTTTCCAGGATTACACAAATGGGCTGGTTAGAAGGCCTGAAAAGAGGCAAATAGAATTCAATCCTGAAAAGTGTGAGGTGAAGCATTTTGGGAAGACAAATAAGTCAGGACAGTACATGTTAAATGGAAGTTTTAGAAAGTACAGAGGATCACGAGGACCTTGGTGTGCGCATAAACGTATCCTTGAAGGCAGGAGGACCTGTGGATAAGGTGGTAAAAGCACCATATTGGATACTTGCTTGAATATAAGAGCAGAGGTAATGACCGAACTGTCAATAACGTTAGTTGAGCCACAGCTAGAACACTGTGTGCCTAGAGGTGAAGGCTTTTTGCTATTTACCACATCTCCAATTCTTGTGTCATCTGTGAACCTGCTGTTCACACTTGTAGCTTTCGTGTCTTGAACATTGATGTACACACAGCAAGAACCACCACTGTACCCTGTGGTATACTGCTGGATGAAAGCTTCAAGTTGCAGAAATGCCCTTCAAAAGTCATGCTTACTTCCTGCCATAAAGCTAATTTTGGTTCCAATTTGCCAATATAGCTTGGGCTGGAACAATTCAGTGATGAAGAGGGGCTAAATAAGCTGAGGTTGTCTTCAATGCAACAAAGAAGCTGAGGGGGAATCTGGTTGAGGTGCAAAGA
>NW_025970171.1:0-7056 GCF_021869965.1 Rhincodon typus | reverse complement strand
TTTCACCCAGAGGTGGTGGGTTTCTGGAACTCACTGCCTAAAAGAGTGGTAGAGGCAGGAACGCTTGAGACATTGAAGAACTGTTTCGATGAACTCTTGAAATGCCATAGCAAACAAAGCTCCTGGGTGGGGGTAGGGGCTATGGCATTGTGTAGGTATCATCCCTACCTTTGAGGCAAGGGATCCCAGTTCAGTCCAACCTGCTTCAGAACGGAGTCATAAGCATGTCTGAACGGGTTGACGAAAACACCAATAAATGCAAATTCTTTAAAGGGGGTAGAAAAACAAAGTTGCTGGAAAAGCTCAGCAGGCCTGGCAGCATTTGCGAAGGAGAAAACAGAATTAACATTTCGGGTCCGGTGACCCTTCCTCAGAACTCCTTAAAGGGGTCTTGTGATGCAGTGATAGTGTCCCGACTGCTGAGCCAGAAGTCTAAGTTTGAGTTCCACCTGTGCCAGACAAGTGTCATCATGTGTCAGAATATGTTGATTAAAAATACCTATAAGGCGATGGGCTAAGTGGGACAAAATGGGATTAAAATAGATGGATGTTTTATGACCAGCGCAGACACAAGGGGCAGTGCTGCAAAAACTCTAGTCATTTTGCCTCATCCATGATGGCTATCTGAGTTATTGTACAACCCAGGTTTAGTTCTTCCTTCACTATCCTAAAAGGGATGACCAAATGAGTACCTGAATCTCTGCCTTTGTGAACATTGGCATATTTCAATGCTTGAGCCAAGATGTTGTATTTATCTCAAAGATAGCAAGAACTGCAGATGCTGGAGTCAGAGTCAATACAGTGTGGTCCTGACCTGAAACGTCGATTTTCCTGCTCCTCTGATGCTGCCTGACCTGCTGTGTTCCTCCAGCTCCACACTGTATTGACTGTTATATTTATCTATCAGACCATGGGAAATGTTTGTGCATACCTGCCTGGGCCTGCAAATTTACTTATCTTAAATGTAGAAATATTCTACCCATAACCCAACACACTTACAGATATGCAACCAGCAGCATGGTTACAGCTTCAAACATACAACCAAACATGTTAAATGGTTTAAGTAGCAGCAATGCTGATGTCTTCACTCTAGTTACAAGGAGAACTGCTTAACAACATATTTGTAACAAAGCTACAACATTATGGAAAGATAAATCAGACTTAGTTGTAAAGCTTAAAGTTTAACTGCTTCAATTTGAGAACGTTTCATTCCGATGCTGAACATAAAGGGATGACTTACCTTCTTCTTTGTCACTTTTAGCGTTTTGTGTGTCAGTATTTTGTTTTCCTTCAAAGTGCTGTCGAGGGCGGCAAATTTTGAAGCTCCATCCTGAAGATGTACAAAGAAAACCAACTACTCATTCACTGTATCTAATCTATATCTCCCATAATATCAAATGAGATAACATCAGAGATTTCAAAACACAAGCCTTTATTTTGAAAACATTTTACAAACCTAAAGCCTTATGCCAACATTTGGCCAATTCGAACTTCAAGATGTGATAACCAGGCAATGATATTTGGAAGTGACATTACAATTTATCCCATACAGAATAGTTTAGCACAAAACTAATATTAATGCTAAACACATAAAACATTCACTTGGGAACTATTTCAGATTCCCATCCAAGTTGACAAATCAAATTGTTGGACATGGTGAAGTTGATGCATCAAACTGCATTAAAAATGGGATACAAAATTATATTTTCTGAAATTTAAAAACACAACAGTGAAAATTATGATTGCTGGGTCACTCTGTTGGAATTCACCAGACAATCGCATTTGGGGAAGTACTTTCAGCAAATACACTGTAGTATATTAAGGTGGTATCTTATCACTACAGTCAGTGGCAACTATGGATCGACACTAAGTATTGATATGGTCACCTTGCTAATGGCACACCCATCTGAATAAAGCTTAAAAAACCATATTGCCAAAGCACATCTGTGTAATATGCTTAAAGATTAACGAACCATGCATCGATATTCACTGTATAATCTAGGAGATAGCCTTATGGAAGTTATACAACTGTCCAATCTTGAACTCACATTTTCCCCTGTATATTTACAGAAATTTACACCACAAAAACAATCATCCTGCATAACGCACATTTTTGATTATTAAAAACAAATCTATTTTTAGATTCAAGTCAGATAGGAAAAATAATTTGAAATTCTGCACTGCGCACCAATAACAAAACACAACAAACAACGTGTGACAGCAGGACAGTAGAAATTCTGGAGCAAACATCCGGACAGCAATGTAAAAACATAGTCAACTGCAACTAGAACTTTAAGCAGTTTGAAAAATGGAGTGTCTGTCAAACTGATAACATCCTAGCATGATTACTGCATTTTGTCCTCTTCAAATACCAGCTTAAAAATGCTTCGATTCAATCTAAGAATGATTAAACAGAAAACTTGCATCTTGACTCCTTTCTGTCCTGGACACACTAGTTTGGTAAAGTGACACCAAAATATTTATAACTAACCAATTATTTAGTTACTTTGTAAAATTCAGGAACAAAATGAGTGGACAAAGAGCATGATAAACAGAGTGAGGAGGAATGGCGAGAAACTTGGTTAAATAATATGCTTTTGAAGAAGGTTTTTGAAGTTCGTTTTAATTGTCCGTTTTGGTCCAAGCTAGTTGAAACTAGATAGTTGATGTCTGAAATACTCAACAAACAAAGCAATATGAATATCTCTCAGTTCCTACGCAGTAAATATTTCTTACTGCAGAGAACAATAAAAGGAAGATACGATAATTGAACAAAAACACTTATGAGAACCAATTAAAGCTCTTCATGTTTGGCCTTGGCTTTTATTAATTATAAGGCCCTCCAAGTGTACAAAGCAAAAGAAAAGAAAACTGGCACATATCCCGCTTTATACATTGCTCAAGAGTTCAAATTGCCAAGATAATAAACACTGAGAAAGATAATTTATGAAGGTTGCATCACTGGAAGCATAACCACATTAGATGTTGATTAAAATGTTAACTGCAATATCCACGTCAATTATAAGAATCATGACAAAACGATTTTGGAAGACTTGAGCTAAGTTAGACCACCCAGAATGCAATACATATATTCCTTTTTGCATTATTAATTGACAGTATCTGTATGCATTCAGCCACCAACTTAGTTCATTGCAGATATTTCGCTTGAAAATACTGATCATGCCCTGAATATAGATACACTGGGCCAAGCGCAACACCTTACCTGCATTAGCAGCTGTCTACTTGCCATAAAGTTATCTTCTTCAGAGAATATATTTGAAAGCTCTTCAAATGTTGTCTTCCTGCTCCTAGTCAAGAGAATGCGACAAATTACTCTTGACAGAATAGAGTCAAGATAACAAATAGCTGACATGGAATCTGACAAATAAGCAAGTAATACAGACAGTGAAGGGCAGTGAAGCATTTTTGCAATAATTCTCGTTATTTTAACCAAAATGTTCAGACATCTTTTGGCACATCTCGGGGCAGGTAGAATTTGAACCCAGATTAGTTAAGCCCAGAGGTGGGGATATTACCATTGCGCCACAAAAGCCCTTCATTGCAGTAGTTTTGGGAAATCTCATTGCAGCAAGAGAGATTTCACTTCCAAGTCGCCTAAAAAAAACAAACATGATCAAATTGTCTGAGGCACAGGAATATAAACTACAAGTGCGCACTTCAAAGAGGTACAGAATGCTTTCTCGGGAGATTAAAATAATTGTGTTCTTTGTATTTTAGTATCCTATACAAACCTCCGGCTTATATCCCCCCGTTACAGCATATCCACAGGAAACTGTGTTACGTTACATCCAACAGCAGATCAGTTTTGGAACACAACAGTTAAATATTTTAAGTTGCCAAACAATTTTCTTTTTCCACTTGAGAAAATTAAATCCTCACTCCTTTGTGAAAGAATGAAAGATTCTGCCAATAAGCCAATTGTTAGGATTGCACCGTAGTGCCTCTGGTAATCCTGTCAACACATCTAGAATGTGAAGATCACTTGGGCAAATAAACTTGGAGGTCAAACCTGCAATTTCCTACCACATAATTATTAAAAAAAAATTACATGGCTCTTTCAGAAAAATGACTTACTTTGACACGGCTGCCCAAGTCTTCTGCAACTTGAATACATTATTCAATTGCAATGCAGAGGTAATTGCACGTACTGAAGAGAAATTTTGCAAAATCCTACATTCCTGTTAGAAAATAAAACATGAGTTCTGTGGAAAAAGCAGTGACTCCCCATTACCCAATACCTCAGACTTTTTAAAATGTTCTTTCAGAAAAACATTAGTTGCAAAAATAACTGGATTCACAAACAGACTTTGTGGGGGCAAAAATTCCACGATTCTTGGCAACTCAAAACCTGATATTCTTTTTTTTCCCTCTGAGACAACCTTTTCAGTTCACTCACTGCCAATCTTTGACTGGTTAGATATGGTTATTGACACCAAAGGAAAGCTTAGAATAAGTAGGATTGAGATTCGGACATCTGAGTGGTGGAAGTGGCGACAGTAGGGAGATGGAGACAGGGTAATCATCTATGTTATATCCATTGCATTCAGCTGATAAATGAATGATAGATTGTATTATCTGCCAGAATAGGAGGGCAGGGCCAGAAGCATGAGATAATCATTCAAGGAAAGCATTCAAATCAGAAAACTGAGTCTACTTTTATGAATCACAAAGTTAGTGATACTGAGTTAACTAATCTTAGCGAAGATAGCAGCTGAACGTCCTTCATCTGCTTGCACCACAGAGGTAGGGAGAAAAATAGAACAAATCAAACCTCCCTTCCACAAGCATAAATTTGTACTTTGCTGGGATTTGGGGGAAAGGGTAGGAAGCCTGCAAGTGTTTGTTATCAGGTCTCAAAACCACTTCTGCTTGGGGAGGAAGGCCAGGGAGGGGGAGGGTCATTAGACCACATGGGATTTATTTGGAGGGGCCTCAATTGGCATAATCAGATAGATGCCTTATCTGATTAAGTCCAGCAGGTAGGTTCTCAAGCCCAGAGTCTTCTGGCTTGAGGGAAATAAGGCTGCTGCAGTAAAAGGTAAGTGATGGAGGGCACTTCAACATGGAAGCCGCCCCTCATCAACTGTTGTAAAAATTCAAATGAGAACTAGAAAAGTCAGGCAAGTGATCACTGTAAGATGGCGACTCCTCTTCAGAATGGCCTTTGACAGCGCCAGTATCTAGGTTGGCCTGTCAGAAGTTCTTGCATCCATGTTTACTACTGGGTGTCTGCCTACATTCAGTTGAACTTCTCCGTATTGTGAAACTGGAGACAGACATCAATGCCTTAAGATTCTTAATGAGTCCAAATTGATGCAGGCAGTGTTGCCAAGACCCAAACCAGACTTCTCGAAAATAGCTGGCAAAGGTATTAATATGAACCTTCATTCTCAACCTTACTAATGAATGAATATTTTATTGTCATGTGTATATGGGAAAATACATTGAAAATACACTTTTGTTGCTACAATCCAGTGCCATTTTGGATTATAAAATGAATAAGAATAAATTACTTAATTTACTTAATTACTTAATTACTAGGTTCCTGTCCTGATTCTTTCCAAATGTACTAGTGGGAATGCCACGTATTGGTGGCAAGGACAAGCCTGACATCAGGTATGATAGCCCTTCCTCACCCTTTTCCCAATTGCTGATTAACATTCTAAGACAAATTCCTTTGGCAAACACATAAGAAACAGACAACCAGGCAAGTTACTGAAGGGCCATCATGTGGGCATACGGAATGCAGAAAATTGAGAATAAAATTTACACTATATCATAAAACTGATTACAGCTCGGAAGGGAGGCAAACAACACTCTGTAATGCCGAAGAAGTAACTTGATTTTTGAAGGGCCATTAAAAATCTGAAATCAGTTTGCTTTTTTATCTCCACATAAATATTTTTGATTATAAAAAAAATTAATATTTCAATGCAACTGTAAACTGAGGCATGAACTATTAGCAGCCAACACTATGGAAATTACGAATGCTAGGATTTGCCATGAAGCATTCAACTCTTCTTCAGAAAACAATTCTGCTCGCGAATTCAAGAGGCTTTCAAACCCTAGACATATCAACACATAGTATGAACGACTTGCACTCTTCCGCCATGGTTGTTTCATGCACTGTGGACTTTAACCTGTCACAAAGGTTAAAAATCAATAAAGAATAGTGTACCTGGGCAACATCAATCCATTTCTCAATGATTTTAGCCCTCTGCTGTGGTTTCAGCTGTTGAGGCCTAAATATGGTGCTGGTGACACATTTCTTAACATTATTGAAATGTGCAACGATGGCCCAGACGGTTGGTGCCAGATCTGGTTGTTCAGACCAGTTGGACCCTAAACATTCATTGGGCACAAGTTTCTTAAAAAGATCCTGATCAAAAATAAAAAGGAAACAAAGATTAAATATATTAGTAGTACCATGGTTTAAGCAATGAACTACAAACAAGATTTTTCCATTCATGGGTAAACTCATCCTGCTAGTTTGCAATTGTACATTCAAAACTGCACAAGCTATTTTGTCAACGACTGAGTACATAATACTCACATTGATGCCCAAGGGGCATACAGATTGTTCAGACAGATCAATACCCTTGAGTTTTCAGTCATCTACTTCTTATTTGTAGGTTAGATTCTAAATCACTGGTTATCTCCACCCACCTCCTACTGCTGGCTCTGTGCACACCATCAATGCACGGCTCTGTTGGCAATAGTCACTCCTACTGATGTTCAGCCCTCCTGGTCCATAAGCGAGACAGATTGGACATCAGTATAGCGGCCCTGCATCATGTCCACTTCTCACATCAAGGCAGATTGACAGAACATAATGGCAGCCACACCCCCTCCCTGTTGGTTAAGTAGACCTCAACGTCGACACCTCCCCACTGTTGCTTTCATGCTGAAGATGAACATTGCCAAACATCCAAGCCTGTCAATTGGTCATTCTGATTGCCTTATGTCCTTCTGCCTCCCTCTTCAAGGCTAACAACTCCCATCAACAATTATGCTCTGACTGTGAAAGTTAACACA
>NW_025970170.1:0-12777 GCF_021869965.1 Rhincodon typus | reverse complement strand
TTTTTAAGGCAAGGCTAGATAAATTTTTGAACAGTAAAGGAATTAAGGGTTATGGTGAGTGGGCGGGTAAGTGGAGCTGAGTCTCAAAAAGATCAGCCATGATCTTATTAAATGGTGGGGCAGGCTCGAGGGGCTGGATGGCCTACTCCTGCTCCTATTTCTTATGTTCTTATGTTCTTAACCAAGAAGAAACATAAAGTGCTTCCCTAGAACCGAGGCTTGAATTGTGAGGAAAGACTAGAGAAGCTGACGGACCTTGACCTGGACAGGAGGCACCTATGATTCGATCTATTGAAAAATAAATGATTCTTTAACAAACAAAAGAGGTCCAAATGGAATATTATTCTAAAATAAGAATAGGTCAAGAGGACATGTGTCCATCTTGGTTCAAGGTAATTTTAGGACTGTTACCAGGCAATTCATCTTCACACTTAAAAAGGTGAATTTTCACTATACAATTTACTCCCTGTCCAAGTTTTATTTCTATTTAAGTCAAGGAAGTTAAAATTCAGGTTGTGCACTAATTTGAAGTCACTCATTTCTGCCTGGTGACATCAGGCATTTTTAAATAATTGGTCCAGAATACAAGGAAGTGGTGGACGAATGGAACGTTCTGGTTCAGTCAGCTCTCCGCAACTCTAGATGAAAATAAAAGAAACTTAAGCATTAGGAGCAGCAGCAGCAGATCATTTGCCTCCTCGAGCCGTTCAATAAGATTGTGTATATTCTACATCAGCTGCACTTTCCTGCACGTTCCCCATTTCCTTCGATTTCCCTGAGAGATTGAAAATCTCTTTATCACAGTCTTGAATGCTTTCAGTGTTGCAACAAACATAACCCTCTGGGTTAGACAATTGCAAACATTCACCACCCCTCTGACTGACCAAATACTGGCTGGGTTAATCACTGACATCCAGCATCTAACTGCTCAATTGGTCAGACATCAGCTTTAAACATTTCTAATATTTTCATATCTAACAAACAAGTGTTCAGAGGAAGTGAAAACAATTCACTTTAACTTTTTAAAAAAGGCAGGATGGATTTTCTCCCTGATTGTGCACAGCAGTAAGAGATTACTCATTAACTACTGAGCAATCCTGGAAAATCTAATGTTGATACCAGTGGAGAAGCTGGAACAATTACAAACTCACTTCTGTTCTAAGCAGCAAAATATTACATTGTGCACTGATAGTTCCCATGTCTGTCTTTATAGGAGAAGCCTCCAAAATACAGCCAGCAATACAGTAAAAAATCTGTAAGCACCTTAAGTACTTTTTACAATGCCGTTTGTTTTTTAAAAGTACTTTTTAAACTATTGTTTATTGAGAGATAGCAAGAACAGCAGATGCTGGAGTCAGAGTCAACACAGTGTGGAGCTGGAGGAACACAGCAAGCCAGGCACCATCAGCGGAGCAGGAAAGTCAATGTTTTGGAGGGTCCCCACCAGAAACGTCAACTTTCCTGCTCCTCTGATGCTGCCTGACCTGCTGTGTTCCTCCAGCTCCACACTGTATTGACTGTAATTTATTGATATGGCTGTGGATTCATCTTAGTGAAATCAAGATTAAAACAATGGCCTAGGAGTTGTTGAGAAAACAATGGATGTTCTCGTCCATTAAAAAAAATCAGCAAATGTTTGTGCAGAAAAGATATGCAGTGAATTAAAAACGGGCACCAAAATTCATGGGCGATTTACATGCTCCCCTTTTGGCCTCACCAAAGCTGCCTGCTAGCTGTGAGCCTCCCTATTGTGTGCCTTGAAATTACTGGATTAATGCAATTAATACAATTGAATTATTAATCCACAGTCAGCAATTCACGTGATAAGTACCTGTTTTCAATGTGACGTGGGACCCTGACACCCCATTCAAACCTGGAGTCCCAAGAAGTGAAGAATACGATTGTGGAGTCAGTTAGGCGATTAAATTATTGTACCCGACATGCAGGCGGTCTGGTGGCCTTGACCGAGTACAGCTGCTATTTTAATCAATTGGGTACGAATTATGCTACAGAGGCACTTAATGCACATTTAATACACATTTAAAGAGCTGCTCATTCACTTAAAGCACTGTGTTACAAATTTCATATGGAGTCCTGTGCATTTAGGTTCTATTTCAAAAGATGAATTTGTTTATTTTTTGTACAGCAATATTGTTAACAGTTAAACCTTTGATATTTCTCATGTTGTGTATTGACTATCTCGTTAAGAAACAAATAAAGAAAATTGAAGAAAGTGTTTGCTGGGCTCAGTGGATGATCAACTCTGGCTCTCAGGGAAATGAGTTCAAAACCCCCTCCAAAGCTTGATACAGAAATCTAGGCTGACAATCTAGTGCAGTCCTGAGGGAATGTTACACTGGCAGAGGTGCTGTCTTTTAAATAAGGTGTTAAACCAAGGTCCCCTTGTCCTGCTTGGGTGGATGGAAAAGATCTGATATCACAACTCTGTAGAAGAGGGAAATTATCCTTCAGTCAACATCACACAGATAATAATCATGGTGCTGGTTGTGCAGGCTTGATGGGTGTAAAGGCTGCTACAATATTACAACAAACCTTAATGCAGTGGCTACAAAGTGCCAGGAGCCGCCCAGTCCTGGGGAGAAGAAATACATCATTGCAAGTCTTTTCTTTTAGAAGCCATGACGTCTCCCAATGTAATTGTTTCACCAAATTATTTCTTGCCCACAAAAACGTTTTTTGATTGCGAAGCCAACAGTAAAGACCCGAGTCTCAATTTAAATTAATGATTGGCATGCATGGCACCAATAACACAAAAAAGGCGAGGCAAGAGGAAGAGGGTGGGAATAGAATTAAAGTGAAGTTGGAGTGGGAAACAATGCACTCTAAACTCTCTGAAAGCTTCGAGGGTTTTTAGTGGTCACTTCATGCTCCCTCTCAAAAGGCACCTGGGTATGAACGTAGCTGTGGAAGAGGGGCATTGTTGGGTACTTTGACCCCCCTCCATGGGCCACTGCCTGGATCTGTTGCCAGCTAATTTGGCCAGGCCCAGGAGTAAGTCCTCTCACGTGCCCGCATCCCCTCACCGGGTGCCCAAATATGAGGAGCATTGGCCCCATAAATGTCAAGTGAACTCATTGATCGCTGGAGAATTTTACTGCTTTTCACTTCCACCGTTCACAGCCCCAGATACCACTGCTATTAATTGTCAGTAAGTAATCAATTGGTTAATCTGCACAGAAGCAATCCCAGTATCAAGCCAGTTGACTGCAAAGTGATCACATTGACCAGTTAGCTTTGAGTAAAAAGCAATACTGTCAACTTCAAATGAACTACCGATTTGCAAAGAAAACCAGACAGCTTGAAATGAATCAGAGATAGTTGGAACTGCAGATGCTGGTGAATCCAAGACAACAAGGTGCAGGGCTGGATGAACACAGCAGGCCAAGCAGCATCATAGGAGCAGAGAGGCTGACGTTTCGGGCCTAGACCCTTCATCAGAAAAGGGGGAGGGGAAGGGGGTTCCGAAATAAATAGGGAGAGAGTGGGAGGCGGATAGAAGATGGATAGAGGAGAGGATAGGTGGAGAGGAAACAAACAGGTCGAAGAGGCGGGGATGGGGCCAATAAAGGTGAGTGTAGGTGGGGAGTTAGGGAGGGGATTGGTCAGTCCAGGGAGGACGGACAGGTCAAGGGGGTGGGATGAGGTTAGTCGGTAGGAGATGGAGGTGCGGCTTGAGGTGGGAGGAGGGGATAGGTGGGAGAAAGAACAGGTTAGGGAGGCAGGGACGAGCTGGACTGGTTTTGGGATGCAGTAGGGGGAGGGGAGATATTGAAACTTGTGAAATCCACATTCATACCATTGGGCTGCAGGGTTCCCAAGCGGAATATGAGTTGCTGTTCCTGCAACCTTCGGGTGGCATCGTTGTGGCACTGCAGGAGGCCCAGGATGGACATGTCGTCTGAGGAATGGGAGGGGGAGTTGAAATGGTTCGCGACTGGGAGGTGCAGTTGTTTATTGCGAACCGAGCATAGGTGTTCTGCAAAGCGGTCCCCGAGTCTCCGCTTGGTTTCCCCGATGTAGAGGAAGCCACACCGGGTACAGCAGATGCAGTATACCACATTGGCAGATGTGCAGGTGAACATCTGCTTGATGTGGAAAGTCTTCTTGGGGCCTGGGATGGGGGTGAGGGAGGAGGTATGGGGGCAGGTGTAGCACTTCCTGCGGTTGCAGGGAAAACTTTTCCTCTCCACCTATCCTCTCCTCTATCCATCTTCTATCCGCCTCCCACTCTCTCCCTATTTATTTCGGAACCCCCTTCCCCTCCCCCTTTTCTGATGAAGGGTCTAGGCCCGAAACGTCAGCCTCTCTGCTCCTATGATGCTGCTTGGCCTGCTGTGTTCATCCAGCCCTGCACCTTGTTGTCTCAGCTTGAAATGATCCTCCTACACAGATGCGGTGAGAAAAGGCACTGGAGTACTGTACAAGTCCCCCTGTAAATATCCACAGATTTGTTTTCTAAAATCCAGTGTTTATTCAGGCACATGCTCTTTACCACTGCACACAGAAGAGTTTGGCTCAATAACTGCTCCCAGCAGCTGTGAGAGTATTAAGGGATTAGAGGGGGAAGCAGGGTTGCCATGAATTGCAACAAGGCACTTTAAATCCGCAATTATACATTCACTCAAACAAGCAAAGAAAGAAAGAGCTAGGATCTCACTTGCACACCAAATTTCCCTGGAAGGAAACTATGAATGGGCGAACTTCAATTTCGATCAAAAGAAAGGGTGGATTAATAGAAAAGTAGGCCAATCCACAAATGTGTTATCTTCTGCTCAAGAGCTTGTATTCTCCTGCTCACAGATCACGTTGTTTACAGATGATTGCTGGCCTCAACCTACAAAACACTGATCCAGCTTTTCTGCTGCTACATCTTTCTGCAAGTTGCAACTTTCTATACAGCTACTAAAAGCTAATCTGTAGGTGAAATAACTCCACAGAGGCTGGTACCCTGTCACCAAGTCACCCTTTATTTACACATGGAGAGTCCTTGACACTGATCCAGCTCCCTCAGAGCCAGAGTGAACAACATGTCTGACACTGATCTTATCTGTCAGCCAGTGCTCCCTGATTGGACCAGATTAGCAACCCCAGTCAGGGAACTCATATTCTATGAGGTCCACCTGGCCAACATTGTTATAATCACTACAACAGGAAAAGATTAAACCAAGCAGATCTGACAAGTGTATTGTTGGGGTAAGAGAATTCGATATCATTTAAAACAAGAGTGTGTAGGAATCCAGATTGCTGACATTAGAAGCATTGAACTCTCAATTTTGGTGAACTCTATCAGGACTTGAAATTAATTCTATTTGCACAATGAAGTTTCTCAGACCCTGAGGAGACTGCAAGTTTTGTGTATGAAACAAATAATCAGTGTGCTTGCTTTAGGTGTTGGCCGTGGCATAAGTGTTGATACAAAGGAGAATTAAAGAAAGATGGGCATTTAAATAGCACCTTTCATGACCACTGGATGTCTCAAAGCACTCTACAGCCAGCGAAATACCTGTGATGTGTAGTTATGTGGGGAACGTGGAGACCAATTTGTAGACAGGGTGTTCCTGAAAACAGCAAAAGAAGTAAAAGTGTGCTCAAGAATTCTTTAAAGGGGTTGATTCTACAGGATTATGCCCCCAATGCAGGGCACAATCACACAGCGCAATCATAAATTAGGGTATAGTTCATCCAGGTCCAGATTCGGTTTTGTAAAGATACTGCAAGCCCTACTCAAGGTTCAAGCAAAGTCAGACATTGGAAAAGTGTCAGTCACAATTTTATTATTTATGAACAAGGAATTGATGCAGAAATTCACCAAAATTCCTTTGACAGCACTTTCCAAACCCATCACCACCACAATCTAGAAGGGTTATGACAGTGGTTACATAGGGAGATCTCAAAGCTCTCCCCGCCAATTCCCCATCCTGATCTGGAAATATAACACCATTCTTTCAGTGTCACCAGATCAAAGTTCTGGAATTCCCTCCCTGACAGCATGGTGGGTGTACCTGCAGTAAATAGACTGCAGTGGTTCAAGAAGGCAGCACACCACCACCTTCTCAAGGGCATGTAGGGATTGGCAGTGAACACTGGCCCAGCCAGCAACACCGTGTCCAATGTGTAATTGATTTTGTTTAAAAGTGGCACTCAATTTATCAATCTCAGACAGTTCATAACCTGGGGTGGTGTGAGATTCAGAAAGTAGGTGATAGGGTAATAATGGGTGTTCAACAGAACCTGAAGGGAAGCTGTTGAAGGCAGGCAGAGTAAACGGTAATAATTTCAAAGTACATGAAGATGAAACCAGAATGAATGAGTCGTGTAGACTTACCAGGATACAGGACCAAAATTGACCAATCCACCCATACGGCCCATATTCGACGTCTCATCCATCATTCGTCATCAAAATCTACTATCAAAACCTTCTATTCCCTCTTCCTCCCTATGACATGACTAGTTCCCTTAAATGCATCCCATACCATTTCCTTCAAACACTGCCTGTGGTATCAAAATCCACATTCCAACCAGTGTTTTGGTAAAGACAATCCTCCTGAATTTCCTATTAGATTTCTTGGTGACTATCTTACATTGATGGCCTATAGTTATACTCTTCCCCACGATGGTGTAAATTTCCGTAATGGAAAACCTCCTGGCCATTGAAAAGAAATGGGAGTAAATGCCAAAATCTTGTGCGCAGGCAGCATTGGTGAGCGCGGCTCAAGGATCTTGCCAGCAGCAGCATGAGTGATCTGGACATTTTCTTTTCCTTACGTTTCTGTTTCTTTAATTTCTGCTCTTGTTTTTAATTCTAACTATTGTATTCTAAGATGGCGCTGGAGAGGCGACTCTGTAGACTTTTCACTGTACTCCTGTTCTTAGGTACACATGGCAATAAAATCTGGCCCGATCTAATTTTATCTAAAAATACAGTTTCTGGAGGAGTGGCAATGGAAATGGGTTCCAAATTGTACATCCATGGCTCATGGAGGCAGTTGCCTATATAAATCAGCAACTGCCTTCAGTCATGTGAGTATTAAATCTGGTAGAGGCATCTCTCACCTTGGCATAGCCCTTTGGAGAGGTACAATACCCTTTGGATATGGCCCTGCCACATCTTTGGGGGAGGTCAGCTGTCCTGGTGCGCTTTGAGATTGTTAACATTATTCATGAACATGTGTAAAATTTACTTAAACTCATGGAGTTTTAAACTTTGTTGGAACTATGAAAAGGACCTATGAAAGGAACCTTCCAAGGAACTTAACACTGCTGCCCTTTAAATACTTCTTTGAAATGGCTGGAATGTTTGATTTTTGAGATCCTTGTTGTTGATGCATTGTAAAATTTCTTGTCTCTAAATTTTCTTCTAACCTCTTCCTTAGTAGGAGTCCCATTATTTTGTCTTTCTCCACCGAATGCTTTTTTCTTAGTATTAACATCAACACTAAAGTAAGACAACAGCTTCTTCTCAAGACCATGATTGCATTTGACACTCATTACATATGTGAATTTGGAAAAAACACTGGAGAAATTCAGATGTTATTGCATAGCTTTTTCAAGCATGTTATTATGTAAGGAAGAATGGTATGGGAACAATGGTCAGTGTGTCTTTATGAAGTGGCAGCTTCATTGTCTTCGTGAAAACACGACAGTGCTGCACGCAAGTGGCCAGAGTCTGATAACATCGGTGGACTTCTCTATCGTTCTTTCCAGCTTCCTGAGTGCTTTTGACAAAACCGCTGCTGTTCCACTGTCTGCCTGACCGTTTTGACAACGTCACTAATGGCAAGACCATGGAGTCATCTTCTGCATAGGGCCGAGCAGATCTCTGGCAGTCCCCTAGGTGTTAGAGATGTGGGAGTTTTCTTCCTTAATCAGCTACGGGGGTTTGTCAGAGTTGTGATCACCAGACTAGGCTCCTGCATCTAAAACCAGACAGGGTACCCACCGAGGTGAAAGTCCCTGAGCTGGTGGAGGCTGCAGGTGAAAGCCTTGCTGGAGCAGCCTCTGAGGGTTCAATGGTTTCCCCCTCAGAGGTGGAGGCGGAGTTGAGAGTCTCTGGCATTAGCCTGTTTATTGCACTGTGTCACTTACCCATACACTCAGAAGATCATTGACCTTCTCCCCCCATTGCTGGGTGCTCTGCTTCATCAGGGACACAGCACTGACCTGGGCTGCTATTTGGGTCTAGGCTGGCTTGCATGGGGGGACTGGCCTCCTATGGTGGTCAGCTGGAGATAGGATGGTCCTCCTGCCCACCACTCCACCTGTCAGCATCTTGAGATTTCTGCCTGCAAGGCAGTTTGCAAGCTTTACCAATCTCAGGCTATGATAACAGGGCACCACAGGGTGAGGGCAAGTTCCTGGCTTGCAGCTTCTGAAGTGTTGTGCAACTGAACTTTAAGTGGCATGAAATCCTTGTGGTGTCAAGCATTTCTGCCCCTCCCACTCTGCGATTGCACAAGTAGGGTACAGAGGAGCCTGTAGTATAAGTAATGCGATGAAAAGCAGAACATTGCATGAGAAAAATGACTCTGACCCATGGCTGTGAATCTCACTCAACAAAACACTTTAAAAGGATAATGGGAAAACTCAGCCCCACACAATAAAATATCAAGATTTGCCTATTCGAGTGTAAATGATTAATAAAAGATCAGAGAAGATCTAACAATGTCAGGGCCAACATTTATTCCATGACCAGTATTAACAAGAGATTAACTGATCGTTTATCTCATTACAACGTACTGGGGCCCTTGCTCTGTGCAATATAGCTGTTGTGTTTGCCCATGCAACAAATGTCTACTCTTCGAAATGAATTCACCAGCTGCAAAAGAGTTTGGGATATCCTGGGGACATGCAAGGTATTATGTAAATGCAAGTTTTTTCATTTCTTTGCTCTCCCTGTTATCAAATACCTTTTATCTCAGCTGCTAACTCAATAAACTCAGTAAGTGGTGTCAACAGTAAGGAGCCAGTATCCAATTTATTCTGGGTCAATTGAAACTCATGAAATCATAAATCCAATTTAATGGCAAGCATTGCCCAATTTCATATTTTTTTTACTTACTTTGGCATATCTGTGTAAGAGAAATACTTACATTTTGACAGAGTTGATACATAGTTGCACCATTCCTTCTGGCCAGACATTATTATTTATGATGCATAAAAAATTGCATTTAATGAGTTGCCAAGCCAACAAAACAGCGTTAAGATCCAGGTGGAATAATAGGTGTCCTCAGTAGCTGGATGCAGAAACATTTTATTTCTACATTTTTCTAATTTTCCTAATAAGAGTTTTGTCACATATTTTACAAGACATTCTTTATGATCTCAGTTGGGAGTCCAATTACTTATCATTGTGTTTGAAATATTAGACTAATAGTGCTGATATTCATCAGAAGGATTAATACTGGTCTCCCACATTCTGCCCGCCACAAACCTGAGGTCATGCAAATTCTGCTGCTCAGTGTCTTAAGTTGCAACATATTCCAATTTACATTCGATGAAGTTCATAAATTTCCAGTCAAGCAATATCTTTATTTTAAAATTCACACTCATGATTTCAGAATCCTTTCATAGCATTACCTCCCGCTAGTTCCTCTAATCTACTCCAGGCCCACAACTTTCCAAGGTCTCTGTGCTCCTCTAATTCCAACCTAATTGCCCCATCAATGGTGGCCTGACTGGTGCCAGCTACCCTGCCGTGGGCATCGATTGGGAAAGGACAATGAGAACATGTCGTTATGAGCCAGGTTGACCTAACTTCCAGCCTGGCATCAATTACAAAATGGGTGACTGAGGCAGGGCACCAGTCAGCTCTTTCATCCATGAAACAATGACCTAGTGAAGTGTCAAAGCTACAGTAGAGAAGAAAGGGGGGGGCGAGGTAATTTGTTGGTAAAGGCGACCAAAAAAAAACATACCACTGAGAAGAAAACTGAACCAAAATTTGAAGCAATGTGTGTCAATTAGTCTGATGCCAATGGATTAACTGTTCAATTCATGGTCCACTTCTATTGTTCATTTTTAAATTAACAAGACCACAATAAATCAAATCAAAGCAAATTTCAGTAAAAAGGTTTTGTTAGATTAATTCATTGGGGAGTAGAGTAAAGGCAAAGGGATTCTCTGTTTTCCATTAATTGTTCATGGGACGTCAAGGTCAATACAATGGGGATACAACCAGAGGGCCATGATACCTTAGGCAAGGGAGAGGTCTTCATGGTAATCTTAGTCAATGACAAGAATTAGAATCCCTACAGTGTGGAAACAGGCCCTTTGGCCCAACAAGTCCACACCAACACTGAAAGCATCCCACCCAGACCCATCCCCTTAATCTACACATCCCTGGACACTTTTGCATGGCCAATCCACCTAGCCTGCACATCTTTCGACTGTGAGAGGAAACCCACGCAGACACAGGAAGAATGTACAAACTCCACACAGACAGCTGCCTGAGGGTGGAATTGAACCCAGGTACCTGGTGCTGTAAGGCAGCAGTGCTAACCACTGAGCCACCGTGCCACCCTAATTTTGCATACCAGCTTCCCAGCCAACTGAGCTAAACCAGCCCCCATCATGGGATAAAAACAAGAACAAAAACAAAGTTGCTGGAAAAGTTCAGCAGGTCTGGCAGCATCTGTGAAGGAAAAAATCAGAATTAACATTTGGGGCCCAGTGACCCTTCCTCAGAACTATCATGGGATATAGGCATTGCTGGCTCGGCCAACTTTTGTTGACTATCCACAAATTACCCTTGCTGTGGTAGCAGTGGTGAACCACCTTCGGGAACTACTGAGTTCCATGGTCACATGTGACCCAATTCATTCTGTCAGCTTCTGGCCAATGCTGGAAGTGCAAATTACTCCTGGGGCCAGATTCTCCAGTCCCAAATCGAGATTTGACAGAGGTTGGACAATGGAAATAAAACACGTTGGCTGTTTGGATGCCAGCCCTTCGAATCCCGGTGAAAATCTGTTAAGTTTCCTAAGGACCAGAGTGTGAGCAGAAAATTGAAGTCACCTGCCTTGTCACTTGGTTTTCTTGACCTCTTGAGGGAGTTCATTAAGAGCTCGCTTTCCAACAGATTTTCAGAGGGTGGGCGGCACTGAGGAGCTTTGGGAAGTCAGCCTGGTCAGAACCTCAACAATAAAGAAGGAACAGCTTTATTTAAAATGAAAAAAGGTGCAAGATTGGACAAAAAGAACTTATGGTGCATGCAATCACCCTTTAACGTCCGAAAATGTGAGATAGTGCACTTTGGCCAGAAGAACAGAGGAGCTGAATATTATTTAAATAGAAAAAGGCCAGAAAAATGTGACAGAACAGAGGGATTTGGCAGTCCTCATCCATGAAACACAAAATGTTAACATCCATGTACAACAGGTAACAGGGAAGTCAATAGAAATATTGCCCTTTATTTCAAAGGAAATGGAGTATAAAAGTAGGGAGGTTTTCCAAAACCATTCAAGGCACTAGTCAGAACATGGCTGGAAAGCTGTGAACAGTTTTGGGCCCATTATCTAAGGCAAGATATACTGGCATTGAGGCAATCCGGAGAAGGGTCACGAGGCTGGAGAGGCTGTCTTATGATAAGAAGTTGAATAGATTGGGCCGGCACTTATCGGAATATAGAAGACTGAAAGGGATCCTTATTGAAAAATACAAGATTCTTAGGGAACCTGACAGAGTAGATGTGGAAAGATTGTTACCCCTTGTGGAAAAATTTCAGACCATTGGACATAACCTTAGAATAATGGTTCACACATTTAAGATCAAGAGCAATTTCTTCTCTCAGAGGTTATTGATTGACTTATTAATTAATTAATTTTTGTCACATGTACCAAGATAAAGTGAAAAGTGTTGTTTGGCATGCTATCCAGGCAGAACTTATCATACAAAGTGCATCAGGATAGCAAAACAAAGTGCAGAATATTGTGTTACAGTCACAGAAAAGGTGCAGAGAAGAGAGAGAGATCAGAATTAATGTTTGAGAGGTCAGTTCAAAAGTCATTTTAATAAAAGGGAAGGTGTTCTTGAATCTGTTCGTATGTGTATTCAAACTTCTATATCTTCTGCCCAACTGAAAAGGGTGGAACAGAGTATAACCTGGGTGGGAGGGGTCTTTGATTATGTTGGTTGCCTCCTGAGGAATTACAGACACTGTTGTGCTTCCTTGACCAAAGTGTCTATGTGGGTGCACCAGGACAGATTGTTGGAGACCATCACTCCCACGAACTTGACACTCTCGATTACCTCCACCTCAGCTCCATTGATGCAGACAGGGCCGTGCCATCCACTCCACTTCCTAAAGTCAATGACCAGCTCCTTCATTTTGCTGATGATAATGGAGCAATTGTTATCTTTACACCATGCCAATAAGTACTCCATCTCTTTCCTGTATCTGTCTCATCGTTATTTGAGATCTTTGTTGTTTGGAGTTGGGGACTAAGTGTGGTGTGTCAAAATTTGCAAATGGCACTAAGATGAGTGGTAGAGCAAAGTGTGCAGAAGACACTGGAAGTCTACAGACGGATTTAGATAGTCTAAGTGAGTGGGCAAAGGTCTGGCAGATGGAGTACAATGTTGATAAGTGTGAGGTCATCCATTTTGGTAGGAATAAGAGCAAAATGGACTATGTTTTAAATGGTAAAAAATTGCAGCACACTGCAGTGCAGAGGGACTTGGGTGTCCTTGTGCATGAATCGCTAAAAGTAGGATTGCAGGTGCAGCAGGTGATTAAAAAGGCAAATGGAATTTTGTCTG